>NC_133575.1:82712536-82942536 GCF_048773025.1 Camelus bactrianus
TACATATGTCAACTTCTTTATTAGCCTCAGATAAGCCCACGTGCCAGTATAGACCTGGGCTGAGCTGAATTTGGCCAGGATCAAGGAAGACATAAACCAAGATCCTCAGTCATTGGAGAATTTCTGCTGCCTCTGGGCTTCAGGAAGACTCTTTTCTGAGGAATGTAGAGTTATGAGGGCATTTTCTTGTGCGGATTATTGGAGCGGGACTGTCTGGAGCGGGGGCTGTCAGATCAGGGAATGTTTTAGAATGTTATCTGAAAGAGCATGATTAAGTTGCCCCAGTGGGGGGTGCCATCTGAGATGATACACATTAAGCATTGGAAGGCCTTTAACCATGGTCTCCCCATTGCTCTCCTTTTTGGGTACAGAGGAAGCTCTGGGAACCTCAGAAATCTGATTTCATGAAGACCCAAGTGCCCAAGGGAGCAGAGAGAGCAGACTGCCATTTTAGATTGTACCAATGTGGAGACAGCAGTAATCCCAGCTCCTCTATTAAGATCTCCAGGCACACACAGGTGTCCATATGCCAGGCAGAGGACACATCTGCTTGGAGCTTGCGTTGCCCTCTGTGCCTCTCTTGTGGTACTCAGCCCACCAAACTACAGAAAGGTGAGAGCAGGTCGTCTCCTCCACCAGACGGTGAAACTCTCAGTGGTAGAGATGAAATATTTTTACGTGGTGCCTCCGACGCCTTCTCAGCCTCTAACACGGTGCTAGGTTCATAGTGATCCTCAAGAAGTATTTGTCGAATTATTGAATAAAAGAATGAGGGAATTTTTCTTAGGGTCAGTGCTCGCTCCAGTTTACTTCTTACATGTATTCAAAACCAGACTAACCTCCCTAACCAGCAGAGCATCTGTTGCTTTTTCTAAGGCAGGGATAACAAACAATAATAGTGTGGGAGGGCTAGGTCAAGTTGATTCAATTCAACAAGTCTTTAGTAAGCCTGCTATGAACCTAGTACTGTGTTATGTGCCCTCTCAGAACAGATACAAGCTTGTGTAATACAAAGATCTTAACAATTAATATTTCATTTAAAAATTGTCAATCACTAAATTGTACACCTGAAACTTACATAATATTGTAAATCAACTATACCTCGATAAAATAAAGAAAAGAAAAATATGAATGACAGAGAGACAAGCTGAACTGTGACATACTCTTACTTAATATGTATGTTTTTTTTTTTAAACTTTCTTTTTTCTTTTCTTCTTCTCTTTTTTAATGGAGGTGCTGGGGATTGAACCTAGGACCTTGTGCATGCTAAGCATGTGCTCTGCAACTGAGCTATACCCACCTCCAATCTGTATCATTTTTAAAGAATGCCATGGCTATATTCATACAAATAGATAAACATGTCCAAAACATTAAGTGAAAAAGGCAATTGCTGTGATACACAAAATATGCTATCCATTACAATTACGCTTCTGTTATCAATGTCTAATTTAAAAGCACTACTACCAGAGAAAAGACTACAATACCAATTCTTAGAATTTGAAGTTTACTACTTTTGCTCCCCCCAAAAATGAATATTTCAGATATATAAAAGGGTATAAACTAATATGACAAACACCCAGGTACCCAGCTTCAAAATTAAGACATAAGCAGTTTGCACAGTCCAAAAAGCTCGAAAAGTCAAGAGGCTTGTTTTCTTTTAGGTTAGGTTTGGCATCAAAATTCTTTTGGCGACAAAACCTAATCTGAACTGACCTGGGGCTATTTCGTTATCTTCATCTATGTGTCACTAAGTATGACCGGTCAGACATTTCAGTGCATAAATAGTAATACGTTTGATTTTGGGGTGTTGCCCCAGAACACACTGGTTATGTTACCTAATACCGGGTACATACTTGTATTCCTTTTCTAAAAGCCAAACAGTTCTGAATTCGCAAACACACATGTGGTCACAAGGCTTGTAGGTGAGGCAGTGTAAGTTTGTGGTCTATTGGGCCACGATCTGGGGCTCAGTTACTGAACAATCTTTCCCAATGTCTCCCAAAGGAAGGAAGAAAGGAAGGGGGCTGGAAACCAAGTAGGTGTCCCAGAGTGTCTGGTACACCTTGTTGTGCTCCTCAGCCCCCGGCCCCCACCCCCATACCTCTTCCTTAGACTCCACCTTTCTTTCAGCCTCTGGCTTGCCTAACTCAGTGCCAGCCTCATCTTATATAAATTTCTTGTTCCAACCTTTCTGTATTTGTCTCAGTCCCCCCCTATCCCCCAGGTTCTATGCCTTCCTCTCCCTATCTCTTGCCCGGGTTTTCTCTCTCAGTTTTGAGATCCCTTTGTGCTTGTCTGCCCCCTCCATCTTTCTGCTGTCTATTCATCTGGGTCCCTTGAGTCCTGGATCATCAGCTTCAGGCCTGTTATTCCTTCCCATTAATCTTTGGTACAGCTCTTTCTCTCCGGGGCTATTGGGTTTTTCATCTGTGTATATACCTCTCTCGGTTTTCCGCCCCTCATCTTCCAGTTTACTTCCAAAATAGGCATATTTAAGTTAAAAATGAAGCCAATTTAAAGACAAATATTTTAAAAATACATAGTAGTATGCCATGATACGTCTAAAATTCGTGATGGCAGTACTCAAATATCATGAGAAACTTATTCAATAAACCTTTTTCCAAATGAAGGATTTTTTTTTTTTTGAGTGATGGGCCATCTAGTGGCGAATGGAGGATGACAATTATTCTGATCTGAGAAAATACAGTGGATCTTTAAAAAGGGAAGCTGCTTTCGACCCTCAAACCCCGCTTAAGGGTCCAAAGCACCATTCCTACAAATATATGTGTATGGCAAAGGTCAAGTCCCACCTGGAACACAGCTGGGTGTGATGTAGGACTTTAGCTGGGCGTTGTGGAAGGACGTGATATGTATGTGTATGTATGTATTCATATATATATGTTTATGTTTACATAAACATATGTTATGTATATGCATCTCAGATGACTTGATTGCCAAATTCAGAAACTCCACAAATGCTCTTTACAGGCATCACAAGTGCCTTTTGACTAGGGCAATGTATGTTACTGCCTTGTATCAAAGCTTTATTCTGGGAAGCCACATTAAGAGAGAATTAGTGCTGTGCAAGGGAGGAAATTGCTGTCTGAGAAGGGGATGACTTGCAAATCATATCTCCCAATTTCATCAGTCAAAACACCCAAGTCAAGACATTTCAATTAGTAGTCAGTTATTCATCCAGCTAATGTTTATTGACCTACCAAACAATATCATAAGACTATTCCAGTCCTGTTAACATACACCTGCATGTTGACAAAAAGAAAGGTATCACCTGATCAAGAAATAGATACAGCAGAACTGGTCACATTCCAGATATAGGGACTTCCAGGGAGCCTAGAAATAGGTTCCCTCCCATGCACTTCTCTCCAAGTTGCCCAAGTTAGAAATTTTAGCTAGAGTAGCTAATAGATATGTAGACTCTCAGATCACCTTCAAAAATTATTCCTGATTGAATTAGTAAAGCCTCTGAGGCTTATAGCTTACTGTTTACCAGTAAAAATAACGTATAAGTACTTGAAGACCTTCAAAAAAGTCCACCTTCAGAGCGACTGACCATTGCAATTTTCCCAGACTGTCTTGGTTTTAGCACTGAAAGTTATGCACCTTGGGAAACCGCTCAGACCCGGGCAGATGGGTACAGTTGGTTTCTTTAGCTCCCTTAGAATCTTCGGAGAATTGAGCCTGAGCAAAGGAGCCACCATCCAAACAACCCTGAAGACGAGTCATAATCTAAGCTGTGTTTGAGTGGTTGCTGAATGTTATTTATGTACCACCCTCAGAACAATCTTATGAGGCAAGAGTAGAGGAAAATGGAGGAAGTAAATTTCTTCACAAATGAAGAGGTGGAGACTCAGAGAGGAAAAGAATTTAGAACTTGCCTGAGGTGACTTAGCAAGTAGCAGAGACCCGACTGGACCCAGACCAGTGCAGCTCTAAATCCTGCATCCTTAAGCAGCATGCCTTACTTCTGCTACCCAGACAAAGTGCTCCATCACAGCAGCAGATGAGCTGTCAGACTCCCCTTCTGGTCCCAAGTCATTGACTCAGGGGAATCTGGAGTTATCAGCGACTTCGATGTTTCTTTAAAACATCTTGGCAGCAAGCCTTCAAGATCTTAGAAGATTAGACGAATTGTTTTCAAAGTGTGATTTTTCCATCAGTTTGATTCTGAATCATCTTAGTGCCTACTTCAAAAAGAAATAATGCAGAAACTTGAGCCCTAAATTAAACCTACTAAGTCAGAATGTCTGGGGATCTACACTTTTAACAAGTGCCCAGATTGACCCAGGTGTATGGTTATTTGAGAACTGCTGGGCTAGAAGATTCTGAAAAGAACAGCCAAAATTCAACAAGTTCACTTCATTCATTTTCTCTATTCTTGTCGTATTCTCCCACCCCACCTAATGTGGACACACCTCAAGTTCCATGAGTCTGTCCTCTATCTTGGCCTTCTCTCTCCACTCTTCCCCAGAGGCCTCCATGATTGCCCCCACCTACTACATTATATGAGGAGCCAGGGTCTAAGGTCCCACCTCCATTCTACCATTAGTCTTATGACACTGAACAGACCAGTTCTCCTCCCTGGACCTCAACTGTAAAACCCCGTCAGGACCACAGGATACCAGATCCTCATTGTAAAGGCCCTTCCAGGCTTAAAGTTTATGAGCTACATTATTATTCTCAAGGGGTAGAATGAGGTCCAGCTGTAACAATCACCCAGGTTGTTGATTAGAAAAGCACATCCACCAACAGATGGATGGATAAAGGAAATGTGCTATATCCATACAGTGGAATATTATTCAGCCTTAAAAAGGAAGACAATCCTGTTGCATCTACAATACAGATGAACCTTGAGGACATAATGCAAATTGAAATAATCAGTCACCAAAGGACAAATGTATGATTCCACTCATATGATGTATCTAAACTAGTCAAAATTACAAAAGCAGAAAATAGAAAGGTGGTTGCCAAGGGCTGGGAAAGGAGAGGAGGGGAAATTAATGTTGAAAAGGTATAGAGTTATAGTTTTGCAAGATGAAAAAATTCCTGAGATCCCTTGCACAACAATGTGAAGATATTTCACACTACTGAACTGTAAACGTAAAAATGGCTAAGATGGTAAATTCAAGGCTATGTATTTTTTTACCACAATAAATAAAATAGAAGAGCACAGTTAAGTCCCACCCCAGAGCTACTGAATGAAAATTTCAAGGGTTGGGGATGTGACTGTGCATTTTTCTCAAGTTTCCCGTGTGATTTTTATCTCCTCTAAACTTTGAGAACCACGGACAAAAATGTATAGTAAATCCTCTCTTCACTGCAACAATTTTGATATCGTGATGTCAGCTTCCCCCTTTCCCCAAGAATATTTATGTGCACTTTCCCTTGCTGCCAGCTAGTGTGCTTAGAGAATGTAAATTCATGATATTATTAGCCAAAGTGGAAAAGAATCCAAAAGGCAAATGTGTTGAGGAAGAAGGGCATTCAGTCCATTTCTAAGCCAAACAGAGATGACTTTGGATGCGACACAGTTTTGGATTACCCATGACTCAGATCTTGTCCATCAGAGTGAATAATTGAAAGCTGGCTCTGTGTATGCTTACAGAAATTATTTTAAATTGTTCACATTAGATAAATCTCAGCGCTGAGGCTGTCTGTAAGAAAAGGTGGTAAGAATATTAATGAGCATATTCCCTAGAATGAGATTTTGTAACTTCTAAGCAACCATGAGGGCTCTTGTTTTCATTGTCACTAATTAGGGAGCTGCTGAGAAGGGGCTTGCATTATTCAAGGTCAGTGTCAGGCAAGAGGTAAGAAATTCAGTTCATATTTTGGGGGCACTTACCATGTCCAGGGCACTGGGCTCAATTCTTTTCATAGAAGATCTCATTTTATCCTTACCCTAGGTGTTATTATTATCTTCTTCTTTGCAGAAATGGGGGCTCAGAGAGCCTCAGCAGTTTGCTGAAGACCACACAGCATGTAAGACCTAGCACTTTCTGGCTCTAGAGCCCATCCTTTTAACCCATCTCACTGTGGCCCTGCTTGCACACAATCCTCCCCTTCCCATACTTCTTACCTACTAACAGCTTCTGCCCTAGACCATTAGTGCTATCAGATGAGGGACATTAGAGAAGAAGCTTTAGCTAGCTGCTTAGAGGCTAACTTTTCACCTTGTCTCTCGTACCTGGACATTGTTCCTGAGATAAGTACACTTTGAAGCCCAGACCTGATACCTGGGTCCCTCTCTTATTACCTAGCCTGCCCTGTGCCTCAACTCCTAAGGCTGGAAGCCTGTGTTTCTCTGGTTAGTCCTTGCCCGACTCCCCAGTCTCCCTCCTTTCTTGGATGTTCCTGCTCACCTGCTTCAACATTCCTAGGTTCCTTGCTGTTGCTCTGCTCAGGGGGTGATGATATTGACTTCATAGATTCTGAAAATTAAGCTACCATTGGAATTGCAGCCCACAAAAGTATGCTAGGACCCATGTACTAAACTTAGAGTCTCCTAATATAATGGACAAAATGTCCAGGATGCAATTGAAAAATCACCTATCATAACAAGAACCAAAAAAAAAAAAAATTGAATTGGAAAAGACAACCAACTGACAACAACATTGAGATTAATCAGATATTGGAATTATCTGACAAGGATTTTAAAGCAACCATCATAAAAATGCTTCAACAATGCAAATTCTCCTGAAATGAAAAATAGAAAATTGTAGCAAAGAAATAGAAGTTAGCAAAAAAGTCAAATGGAAATGACAGAACTGAAAAATACAGAACAGAAATGAAAAACTCACTGGATAGACTCAATAGTAGAATAGACATAACAGAGGAAAGAATCAGTGATCTTGAGGACAGATCAACAGAATTTACTCATTCTGAATAACAGAACAAGGACTGAAAAAAATTAGATCCTCAGGAGCCTGTGGGACAGTAACAAAAGATTTAGCATTTGTATCATCAGAACCCCAGAAGGAGGGGAGGAGAGAGTGGAGCTGAAATAATATTTTAAACAATAATGGCTGAAGACTCCAAATTTGGTGATAGACAGATACAAACCTTCAGGTTCAAGAAGCTGAGCAAACCCCAAACAAAATAAACCCAAAGAAATCCATGTCAAGACACATAAAAATTAAACTTTTAAAACTAAAAAAAAGAAGAAATTTTCAAAGCAGCCAGAGAAAAACAATACATTACCTAAAGGAGAACGCCAATTCAAATTATATCAGCTTTCTCATCTGAAACCACGAAGACAAGAATGAAGTGCCACAGTTTTCAAGGGCTGGCAGGAAAGAACTGTCAATTGCAAACTCTATACTTGTAAAAATATCCTTCAGGAATGAGAAGAAATGAAAGCACTTTTAAATGAAGGATAACCAAAAGAATTTTTCACCAGCAGACTTACCCCTGAATAATGGCTAAAGGAAATTTTTTAAACAGTAAGAAAATTATAAAAAATTATAAAAGAAAGAATATTGGAGCATCAGGAAAGACGAAACAACAGCTAGAGCAGAAATATGGGCACATATAACAGATTATCATTTCTCTCCATGAATTTTATAAATCATATTTGATGGTTAAAAAGTATAACACCATCTGATACTGAGGATAATAACAATTAAGAGAAAGGAAGGTGAAGGAACCTTCATATGTGGCAGAGACTACCCATCAAAACCTATTCCTCTTCCTCTATGAGGATAGATTTGTCACTGGGACATGGCTGCCCAGGTAGGAATTCCCTCTTCTATTCCTAAACCCTTTTGCAATTAGAGTGGTGATGTGACTAAGTTTTCACCAAGGGCATATGAGTGGAAGGGACGTGTGCTGCTTCCTGGCCTGAGCCAAGTGGAGGCCAGATTATCTATGGTCTAGTAATCCATGGAAAGAGTCTGGACTTTTATTATATTTCTGGTGGGACTATAAAATGGTACAGTCACTCTGGAAAATAACTAGGCAATTTCTTTAAAAATTAAATGTGTTTTTACAATCAAACCTAACAATTGCAGTCTTGAGCATTTATCCCAGAGAAACGGAAACTTATATTTACATAGAACCTGTACATGAATGTTTGGAAAGAACACATATGCCCTGCAATGGGTGAATGGTTAAATCGAGGTACATCTATGCCATGGAATACAACTCAGCAAAAAAAGGAACAAATTATGGATACATGCAACAGCCTAGTTGAATTGCCAGATTATACTCAATGAAAAAAGCCAGTATCCAAAGTAACATACTTTATGATTTCATCATTTGTCTTTGAAATGACAAAATTAAAGAAATGGGGACTAGATTAGTGGGTGCCTGGGATTAAGGAGGTGGGTAGGAGAGGGAAGTGAGTATGGTTATAAAAGTACAACATATGAGGAATCCTTGTAGCCATGGTACTGCTCAGTATCTTGACTGTGATGGTGGATATGTGAGCCTTCATAGGTAATTAAATACGCACACACACGCACGCACGCACACACACACACACACACACACACACACACACACACAAGTACAAGTGAAACTGGGGAAATCTTAATAATATTAGTGGATTGTATCAATGTGTCAATATCTTGCTTGTGATACTATAGGTTTGCAAAATGTTACCATTGGGGGAAACTGGGCAAAGTGTACAGGGATCTCTGTATTATTTTTACCATTGCATGTGATTATGATTCTGCAGTGATCTTGATCAAAAAGCCCAATTTTTTAGAAAGCTAGTATTTCTGAAGCTTAGTGAATAAACATTTAATGGAAGTCATTGGAGTGGAGTAACATGAACTGATTTATATTCTAACAAATCATGGTGGCTGCTGTGTGGAGGTAAGAGTGGGAGCAAGGAGACCAGATAGGAGACCATTGTGGCAGATCAGTATTTGTCTCTTTACTGCCACCATTGTACCAGAAATTCTGTTAGCTTGGATTGGAACTGAGTGAAGGTGGAGAGAAGTGGATGGATTCAGGATATATTTTGATGATAGGGCTGACAAGAAGCTCATAGCTGGATGAATGACTATAAAGTTCTCAGTCCAGAGGATTTTTTAGAATGGGTCTAATTTGACTGTCTCTGTTATTTTAGCTCTTCAATTACAGTGTCTTCTCAGTAGCTTGGTCTTCTTGCTACGTATGGGATAGAAAAATAAAACTGCTTGAAGGTGATCCACCTCTCCTAGCCTAGGCCAAGTTTTAGTGTCTGCCTTGGTTTCCCTAGGATGGAGTGATCTAAACACAGGAGGTGCTGGATTCCTGATGCCTGTGTTCCTGTACCTCAAAGCAGGAGGTGATCACTAGTGGCTCTCATTTCCACACTGGGAAATTGACTGTGACCCGTACTAACTTCCTGGAGACAGACATCAAGGAGGCAGTCACAATGCCTGAATCCTCTTTGAGCAGGATGCATATGTATATTAGGCTTTGGTTTTGAGGGTATAGATTCTGGCTGGGTTGAGATTCACTAAAATTGGGGTATAATTGAGTAGGCTTTTTGGAGGCTGGAATACCGTAACTGGACACCAGACAAATAGCTTTTCTCTTTTGAGATGAGTTATTTCTCTGGGTGAGAAACAGAGCATGAATCATTGGGATAGTTTCTGGAAAACCTAAGAATTTCCAGACAATCTTAATCATCCTGGAAACTTCCAAGCCTAGGACCTTGTTTGGCATCATGCTTGTCTTTCAAGAACTCCCACTTGCACACTTAGGCATTTTCCCCTAGATGGCCCAGAAGTGCTTCTATTAGTTAGTTCAAGTTGACTTGAGGTCAGATTGTGTGATATCCATTAAATATTGTCTAGGTGAATGAGTTCTACTCTGTTCAGTAATTCACACAAAGATCCTTTCATTGACTTTGTTAATTAAGATATGTCTTGACTGCTATAACAAAAGGATCCAATAACAGTTCCATGGCTTAAAGAAATTTATTCCTTTCTCAAAAAACGATGAGAGTGAGTAGATCAAATTTGCAGGGGGTACTCTGCTCCACATTCAGGGACCCAGGTTCAATTTATTTCAACCCTCCATCACCTCAGGGACACAGGAGCCTTAATAGGGGCATCCACTGGTAGTGTCCACATGCAAAAGTGGGCTCCAGTTAGATGTGCAACAGTGGTGCTGGACTAAGGCTTGGAATGTGGATTTCCCTAGGCTCCTGAGTGCACCTAGGATGTAGGACAAGACCCGGATATTTTCTGTTCCCATTAGCACCTTCCACACATACCCCCTGAGCTATTCTTGTAGGAAAAGTCCATTTTCAGAAATGAGGATGGTGCTCCTACAGGTTGAGTACATGCTGACTGTGTGGCCATCATGTAGGGCTGGTAGTAGCCTCTATGGTACTTTTAGAAATCAGAAATCTCAAGAAACATGGAGATTTCTGAATTAGGATTAGAAAAAGATGACCCCTTTGGGCACACAGATTAGAGAAAGAGGTCAGCCTCCTGGTGGATGCAGTCCTGTGAGGGGCACAAGGCTTGATGAGGAGAGGACAAGGTAATTTCAGGCTCGCACCGCCTTAACCTAGCACCTTTATGTACTGCGGCCCTTCCTAGCAGAAGCGTAACTGTCCCACCTGCTGTTGCTGCTCTGCAGACACCAGGGGGCAGCCAACTACATAAATTGTGTCTTTCCTGCGGCCGCACTCCCCGCCCCGCCCCTCCCGCCAAGGGAGGCTCTGATGTGCCCAGGAGATGTGGGGCAGCCTTCGCGTTCAGGTAAAATCTGTTAGCTCCCAGGGGCTCCTGGGCTCAGCTAATTTGGGCAATTCATTGCACATTGAACCCTTTGCAACTTTGAAGAATTGAGCTGCCTGTTCATTTCGCCCCACCTGTGGCACCTATTGCTTAAGGAAAAAAAACTAACCTGGTTTCCTGCAGATTTGATTATATCTTAACAGGCAGAGCCATAGAACATTTTTAAAAGCAGTTTGGAAATCTGAAACATTCTAGCATAGTTCACATCATTCCAACAAAATTCCAATATATTCCTGTTTGCAAACAAAAGGTCCCACTAGATGACCTTTTTGCCAACTAGGAGACAAGGAATATGATTTTATGCAGTGTTCCCTTAAGGACTCTTAGAACCCAGTGTTTCCAGTCATAATTGTATTTGAGCATCTGAGTCTAGGAGGTTCCCTTGTTAATGTCTGAGGTGGCAGCACCAATGGTGGTGAGGGGGACAGGTCTAGATGATTGTGAGAACAGTTCCACAGTCTCCTGGCTTTGCACTGAAGCACAGGGCAGAGTAGAAGCACCTCTTCTGAGTGGGTAATAGGTGGTCTCTGGTATCCCCAGCCTTAGTGAGCAGGTCAGCTCAGGCCATGAGGATGGGCAGAAGGTGAGTTTGTGAGGCTATGGGGAAACTAACAGGATTTGAGAGGGCTTGCTGAGATGCAGATGGGGGGGATCTGACTAAAATGGGGTGTAGAAGCAGGAGACAGAGGGGAGTATCAGGAGCCAATGTGCTGAGTTGGCCGGGCCTCAGAGAATCAAGGGGCATGCAAGTAAGACTGCTGAACTGAGGCCGAAAGAGGCAAATAAGAACTCGGGCATCCAATGCTCCCAGCTGGGTTGTTACATGCCTGTATTTCTCTGGACAGACTGAGCCTAGGTAATGGGGTGGGGATGGGGAAAGTAACCATGAGTCATCCTGTACTTCTCCTCCAGGCTGTAATAGGACTCTCTGTCCTGTATAGAGACGTAGCGGAGTTGCTCTGGCAAGGTGTCTGCACCTTCCCCTCTCAGAATAAATGCATTTCAGTGGGCAGCTTGGCACCCTGAATTGCTCTTAATAAGAACACTAATGAGCTTCAAACCACCAATATACTAGAAGTCAAATCTGACTGTGCAGTCTCTGATGAGGCCTGGCTTTCCAAAAGAGGGCAGCATCTGCTGGTCTTATTTCTCCATCCTGGAAAGTTTAGTGACTGCCTTAGGGAAATTAAGGGTGTGGAGGTTGTGGTCTGGAAAACGGGAAGGAGGGTGGATTGCCTCATGTGTCATCTCCTCTTACAGCATCATGGTGTATCTGGGGACTCAGCTATTATTGACTATTTCTTCTCTCCATGGAGTATGGCGCCTAGCCATAGTGGGACCAAAGGGGTTAACGGGGACTTCAGCTTTCTTTCCAAAGAAGCTTGGGTAAAAGAATGATCACTTTTGCAGAAAAAGTAGCTATCAGGATTGCTTGTGGTATGAGTTTATTTCCTGTGGCATGTGAAAATGCTGGCTTTATCTAGTTTTACCCCCTACCCTGAAAGAGATCTATCTCAATATGAACTCATCTTCCTTCCCCTTTCCAAGGACTCCCCCACTCAAGTTCCCCTATCAGTAGCTGTCTCACTTCCCTTTAGAGGTTCCCACCCAGTAGTGGTCACATTTCACTTTGGTGAAAGGAGTAACTGAGAATGGGTAGACTGGCTTAAACCTTAATTGCCCTCCTCATCAGGGTTCAAAGCTGCCTGGGCCCCCTTTTCCCAAGGTCACAGTCAGCACCATAACTGGGACTTACGTATCTTCAACTGATGGGAGGAAGCTTGCCCAGAACTCAGTTCCCCTTTCTGCCCAAGAAAACACAGACAATTCTCAGTCACTTCGTGATTACACGATGAGTAAGGAGCAGATGTGGTCTTTGAACAGCAGTCTTTAAACTGAAAATCTAGTGCTTGTTCTATGACATTGGAAGGCCTTGTGAACAATAGGCACTCAATTAATGTTCATTGAGAGGCAGTATAAATAACACAGTGGTTAAGATCCTAGTTCTGACAACTGTTTTTTTTTTTTGTGCGTGTGGTTAAATGTGCATAACATAAAATTTGTCATTTTGACCATTCATAAGTGTAAAATTCAGTGATGTTAAGCATATTCACAATGCTGTGCAACTACCACTACTATCTGTTACTGGAACTTTTTCATCATCCCAAACAGAAACTCTGTATTGACAATGGGTTTTGAATTTAGGTTCTGCCGCTTGGTAGCTGTGTAAATTTGTATAAATTCATTAGGGGACCTCAGTTTCCTCGTTTATAAGATGAGGATAATAATAGCACCTCTTCATAGCAGTGTGTGTGTGTGTGTGTGTGTGTGTGTGTAAGCACAAATATGTATTGTGATATTAATTAATATGAATTAGTAATATCAATTCATTGGTTAATTGGTTAGTTTTTATTTCATATTTATTGAGTTCTTACTCTAAGTCAAGCACTGTGCTTGAGCCCCTAAGAGGCAAGGCTAAAACTCAAAGTCAAATTGGCTTGACTTCAGGGCTTATCTCTGTACTGATTGTAGCGTGAGGATGAAATGAGATAATGAAGGTTCGGTGCCTGCCACAAAGCAGTCCCTCAACAGATACTAGCTATCTTATTGTTATCATCACTGTTATCAAATTGAGTTTGAAACTCATGCTTCCTTAGCCTTCAAGGTAACGGTAGGCTGCTCTCTCTTACTGAACAGGAAATGTTCCAAACTTAGCAATAAATTTTCCTCTACATTTAAGTAGAAGAACGAGGCAGGGAGCCACTTTGATGTGTTTGTATGGCTAACCACACACACCTGCCACCTAGGGACTGCCACCCTAGCTGTATGGCTGGAGGATGCCCGCTTCCTTCTCCATTTGTCCCTCATGGCAGGTCCAGGGTGTAGAGCTGGCAAGGCCAGTAGTGACAAAGACCAACCTCCAACAGGTGATAGCAGCACTATTTACAATAGCCAAGACATGGAAGCTACCCAAGTGCCCATCAACAGATGGTTGGTTTAAGAAGATCTGAGATTCTACACACACACACACACACACACACACACACACACACACACTGGAATATTACTCAGCCACAAAAATAATGAAATACTGCCATTTGAAGCAACATGGTTGGACCTAGAGGTTACCATAATAAGTGGAGTAAGTCAGACAGCAAAAGACAAATATTGTATGATAGCACTTATATGCGGAACCTAAAAAAAAAGATACAAAAGAACTTATTTACTAAACAGAAACAGACTCACAGGCCTAGAGAACAAACATATGGTTACCAAAGGGGAAAGGAGGTGGGGAGGAATAAATTAGGAGTATGGAATCAACAGATACATATGACTATATATAAAATAGATAAGCAACAAGGATTTATTATGTAGCACAGGGGACTATATTCAACATCTTGTAGTAATCTATAATGGAAAATCATCAGGAAAAAATATAAATAAAACTGAATCATCTGAAACTAACACAATATTGTAAATCAGTTATATTTAAATAAAAAAGAAATAAAACATTACATAAAAACCCTGAAAAAAAAAGAATGAAGGGAAATCTCGTTTAACCACTGCCTCCCACAGCTACTCTCAACTCCCCTCCAAGACCACCCCAACCCCTCCCAGCAGTAGATGGCAGTGTCAAGGGGCAGCAAGAGAGGAAAGAGAATCCTAGCCTACTCTGCCAGGCCTGCTACCACTGAAGCTTTCCCATCTTCCCCTCTTGCTGTTTCAGTGTCAGTCTCATGAGGTGGTCAGGACTGAGGGAGAAGAGAAAGGGAAAGGGACGTTAATGAAAGTGGGACAACTCTAGACTCAGTTTCCTACCTCTTGGTCATTTCCTAGCCCTCAGCCAGGGCTTTCCCTCCAAATCCACAAGCCTGTTCTCTATCTCAGAGCCCTTTCCCCAGCTACTTGCAACCTTCAACCTGCTGGACTCCCCATCTTCACCCTTCCACGCTGCCTTGCCTGAACTAAAGGAATCATTGTCCAACTCCAAACAAGGAGTAGGAGAAAGAGGTTGTCCCTGTTCCTGCTGTCAAGGATAGCCTGGGATCCTTAAGTGACATAGATGAATTCTCCCCTAATACTCTGGCTCGATAGGAGGGATTATTTGCTATTCTTAAGCCACCTCTCATGTATTCATTTTTCCATGTCTTTGTTTCTGTTGTTCCATCTCCTTGAAACACCCTACCCTCTTTACTGCCATCATTCATCTCAAATTCCACTGCTTTCTTAAAGCCTTCCATGGTTTCTCGTCCCCAGATGTAGCTTCTTTCTCTTTTCGATCTTCACTTTTCTCTGTGTGTGCCCCTCCAACTGGCACTTCAAATAGTCTCTCTTAAAGTTACTCATGTTAATGTTTTATCTCCCTTTATACCCAACTATCTTAGAGGCAAGGACTCTGAATCAAATGGTAGTCCCGTGGTGCCCTGCCCATAGGAGACACTTGGTGAACAATTGATCCTAATTGAAAGCACTTCCCATAGAAACATGGGTAGGTTTTGTTTACTTTATGGATTCGGGGGGATGACTGAGGGGGCTCAACCACTGTGTGAAACACTGATTTGTTTATAGGAAAATGCAGGCAAGCTATAAACAACAGATTTCAACATGTACACCGTGTTTATAAGTTGCACATGGCCTAGATTGATAGCAGGCAAAGAACGAAGCGATGGTCAGCTACCAGTTCAATCTTCTACCAGCAGAGTATTGCATCAGTAGCCCCAAGCTGAAACAACCAACAATCCAAGTTCCTGTTCCCAGGACGGCCATCCTTTCTGTCAGTCGAGGAGACGGAATTCTCTGGCAACAGGCAATAGAACAATGTATCAGCTATGTGGAAATCCAGAGCTGAGCTGGGAGGTGGTTGTGGAAGGAAAAGGGCAGGATTGGCCCCATCTACATTAAATTCTCTTCTGTTGGATCTGCAGGAGAGTAGAATTTGTCACGCCCAAATATGTCTCTTTGTCATGATGATTATTTTGAGGTTGATTATTTTCAAGAAATAGCAACATGGGAGAAGTTCAAAACCAAGTAGAAGTTAACCTTTCTAAAGACATATTTCTAAAGGAAATCTCCATTTGGAAGTGTGCCTCTGGCTGTGCCACGAAGAAGGGAATGACAATCTTTAGAAACTCTTATCAGTGCAAAAGGCAATGACTTAAATTTGCATAACAACCTTACGTTTGTTTACTGTGCTCTGGTAACTGCCCATAACTGACTCCCTATTTCTAACATCTTCTTTGGTCTTTAGCTGAAGATGGTACATGCAGTGATGGTTTCTGCCATTTCAGAGAGTGACTCAGTTTTCCTGGGTCTCCTATGTATATAAGTTACTAGATTTTTGTTTTTCTCCTGTTAATCTGTCTTATGCCAACTTAATTACTAAGCCAGCCAAAGAACTTAGAAGAGGAGAAGGAAAAAATTTCCTTCCCTATAATTGGTGTAGCTGGCAGGATACTTCACTGGATGAACTCTACCCACTTCAAGGGTGCTGCAGCTGAGAGACCCTGGTACATCTGACAAAAAGCTGGCAGAAGGTAAGATTTCTTAACACAAGATTTCTTAGTCTCTGGGATCTTTGCCTTCAGGGTCTAATGGAAGTGAGAGTGAAGAATCCTTTTTTCCTCCCCTAAATTTAGATTAGTAGGAGAAAATATTTGTGGAACTAGTTCCTTAGGCACAGTGACTCCGGTAAAAATTTGGTAGATGAGTTCTCTTTTTTTTAATTGATCCTTTCCCTTCCGGAGATGGTCACTGTTTGTTCTTCTTTGTCTCTCTCTGTTGTGTCATTTGTCTTACTCTATGTCTTGAGAGCTTGGCTTTATGGCCAGTGAGAATATTCTTTCTTTCTGGTGTCTGCCAACCAGAGGGTGCATGTATCAGCATGTGTCTGGCAGGCAGCTCAATAGGCTGTGGATCCGGTAAGCAGTGTTCTTTGTCAAAATGTGCCAGCTCTCAGGGGAGTTTGTCATATGGGATCCCGGTTCATAAGGGGTTGTTTTCTCAACCTTCATTGTCCTTTTAGTGCTGGAAAAGTCCCATTCCAGTAGCAGCTGCCCGATGTCACAGTTTAGTGGGTCAATGACTGGAGGTGTCTCATGTTCTTGTGGGAAACCAGAGACACCATTTGCACTACATCATTCTTACTGCCTGTGACAACAAAAGTCTTTGCTTTCAGTTATTGCCTTCTTGTTCATCTCATTTGGTGTCCTAAGAACTTGGCTTGGCAACCATCAGGCTGGGGGCCTCCAAAATTTGGCCAAACAGAAACATGGATTGTACTCCATTTGCAACTAGATAAGTCTTTCTTTTGGTTATCTTTTGGAGCAAACTTTCTGGGTCTTGTAAGGGCTGTATCTTTTGCACTGTCTTGTGGGATGCCTCTTGTATCTTTGGTTAAGCCATAGAAAGGCTTATTGGTCTGATTCATTATTAAGATTAATATAAGAACCTACTCGTCAATGGCCAGATGATGGATCCTTTGAATTGGCTTTCACTTTAAAAGTGAAAACAATTTTACTGAGCTCCTATCATAAACAACTATCTTATTGGTACCTATGGAAAGACGAAACTGAGAAGTGGATATAAAGGAATAGAATGGCTTGCCTTAGGGACTGCTTTAATAAGATGAAAGAAGAGAAATTAGACTTGGGGCCAAAAAAAAGTAAAGTTTGCATCTTATGTAAATTCCTCTTCTCCACTCTTATACACTTCTTTATCCCCAACTCCCTGTCCCTGACCATCCAGGCGACCTCTTGGGTCTTTGGGTCCCTGGTACAAATCACCCCTTTCCCCCACTGCCAACATTGAAATTTGAGCCTCAGAACATCAATTTAATTGGTGTCAGTGAAGTCAGATTTGCTAGAATGGCCTTGGTTCCTAGGGAGTTAGTTCACTTGATACATGTGGAATGAAAAAGGCACAATATTCTATTCTTTGTTGATACAGGAATATGATGGGGGGTGGTGAGTGAGAGGATGGCCATGTCCCAGGTCTCGGCTGAGTCCCTGGGATGCGCCCTGTCAAGTGTGGGTCCTTGGCTTCAAGCAGGAAGGAATTCAAGAGCAATCCATAGTTGAGTAAAAGTAGATTTATTCAGAGAAATATACACAGGGGGAGCGGGGTGATTAAAGTAAATGTAGATACACACTCCGTCTACAGAGTGCGGGCTGTCTCAGAAGGCAAGAGAGAGGGAGCAACCTGGAGGTGTGGTGTTGCTAGTTTTTATATGTTAACAAGTGAGAGAATTATTACAACTACTTTGGAGAAGGAATGGGGATTCCCAGGAATTGGGTCATCGCCCTCTCTTTGACCTTTCTTGGTTAGCTTCAGAACTGTCATGGTATCTGTAGATGTAATTCACCATGCTAGTACATTACAATATGTATAATGAAGCTCAAGGTCCACTGGAGGTTGAATCTCTCGCCATCTTGGGCCTCAGGATCTACTGGGAATTGACTTTTCTGTCACCTTGGTGTTAATTGCTATGTCATGCTGTTAATGGCTGTGTCCTGCCTCCTTCCCTCCTGTCTCATTGTTATCTATAATAGATAAATTAAAAGTAAAAGGAAATGCCAGATTGGATCTTGATGCTAGATCAAACTCAGATTTCAATGAATTTGAGCTTTCGCCACTATCCTGAAAGCCACCCTCCAAGGTGGGGAAGGGCAAAACCAAGAAACTTGTTGAAACCAGAAGATAATGTGTAAGAGTTTTTTCTGTCCCAGCTTTCCTTCATGGGTCTTACAGATGCTAATAAAAATAGTAAGTTAATAGGAGAATGGAAGAGACTGGGGAGAGAGTCATAGGACTCATCCCAGCAGGGTGGAAATCTTTAGATGGTTATTTAAAAATAGAATGAATAAAGCAAAAATTGATGGGGTTAAAACAAAGATTTTAATACAACACTAGCAAAACTTTGGGAGGGTCAAAGAGACCTCCTGCTAGTTCTCCAATGTTAAGGGGCCCCAAACAAATCTGCACTATTTAACCCTATCTGGAAACATTTAAAAGGCCAGGAAGTGAATTTAGCAAAAGCACCCGAGATTAGTGGTAAGGCTCTCTTTGCTCTCCTTTATAACCCCTCCTACTTTCCAGGGCTCTGTAATCAGGTTCTGCCAAATTCAGGCCTCACTATGCAAAGCCCTTTGTGGATTTATCCTGGACTCCCAGAATTCACGTCCCCTGGACAACAACAGATATTTTATGGGTGGGTCAGCCCCTTGACATTCAGGCTGCAACTCAATTCTTTGAGGAATTGGAAGTAACTGTCTTTTTCTTGCAAATCTCTGCAAGGTCAGGTGTAGCCCTAGAAAAAACTCAAATCCCTACCAAGCCCCAAACCTCCCCTATTTTTCTCAAAATGCCTTTAAGTATTGGGGCATTGGAAACAAAATTGTTTTGAGGTAGAAGGGTTCTTTTTGATTAAATAAAGTAATTATCTGCCTAGAAAACAAGTACTTTGTGTTTTGTGAAAATAACTTCCAGTCCTTTATCAGGTATTTGATTGCACCAGTATGTAATTTTATGTATTTCCCTTGGAAATCTTTTAAGGTCACTTTAGCTAAATTATTTCATAAGCATTATTTCATAAGCATTATTTTGTAAACTATGATCCTACTTAGTCAAGTGTCCAAACTTTTTGATGTCTTCGTCAAACTTCCCCAAATCAAATTCTAAATGAAGTCCTTTTGACCTCTAGCTAACTTTGGAAATTTTTCAGAGGGCCCTTCAAACTTCTCAAAGAGAGATATTAAACTAATTAGGCTTATTTTTGGTATGTTAAATTACATGGGAAGCATGTCAAAATAGTGATGCTGAACTTTCTTTGATTATATTTGTGCATATATGGTATTAATATAAATCATCTAGGAATTGTAGAAAATTCCTAAAATCTGATGTGTCCCGGTATAAAGTTATTCTTGTTATTATCTTAAATGTTGTATGCTATGGAAATAATCAAATTTCCTTTTCAATTGTATTGTAATGAATTCTAATCAGATCTTTAACCACTGTAATTTTTAAGTCTTTTGTCATTTACAGTTATTATTTTACTCTGATGCTTTTATAAAAGTTCTTCATCTTCAATAAGACTCATGGAAAGAACTGTGAGTACAGATTTCTGATAAACTTTCAAAGCATACCATTGAACTAGATAAGAATTTACAGAACTGCAACAGAGAAACTGATGGCTTCACAAAACTTCTAATGAAAGATCAAGATTAATAAGAATTACACGGAACGGAGTGAACTGAAGAGAATGATTATAATTTTTTCGAAACTTTTTATTTGAAATATTGCTGGTCCTTTCATCTTTTATTTTTCCAGATTTAAAGAAAACTTTCCTCTTAAGCTCAGTATGATTTACAGCAATTTGGTAAATTACACTTTCATAAGCAGAATTAAAACATTTACCTTTTTCTCCCTACCAGAATTCTCCCTCCACAATTTGGAAATTTATAGTGAGTATTGTCATTTTCATGGAAATATATTTATTTGCATAAGTTCAATAAGCATCTGCTCTCCTTGTAACAAAGCACAGTTGGAAACTAGTTATATTACCACGGCTTTGACTGTAATGTCATATTTGAGAGAGACATATGTAAACTCAGATATGACCAGGCAGCTTAAAGAAACTAGATTGACTTTATGAAGCCAATATTTGGGGGACCTCCAGAAGAGAGGAATTCACCCATAGGTATTGCCAGTAAAGTCTGATGGCAAGTGTTCGGCTTGGCTTCTTAGCGTCAAGAGGCTATTAAAAGCTCAATATGGAGTTTTCTTATGAAAAGGTCCAGCAAAGCAGATTTAAAATAGCCTATATGATCAATCTCTATTCTTGCTGCACTTATGTAAATAGTTGGGACAAGTTGATTGAAACAACTTATTTTACATACAAATTCATCTAATTTGACTATATTGGTAGGAATGGGAGTAGACATTTTAGAGAGAAAAATTAAGTTTCAGATATACTTTGTGAATAGGTTCCAGTGCTGTTCATTGGCTTTGAGGTTTTGTTTTCCTGAATTCTTGTGTCCTTATGTCTGGCCACAACTCTCTAAACTCACATTTCCAATTTTGTCCCATCCTTTTGACAGAATCACTTAATAACTAAACTGCTTTTTTTCCTCCTGAAGTCCTGCTAACTGAAGCTAGATGGTTTGATATAAACTTCAGAGAAATTTCCACAATAGGTCATGTTTAGACAATCTTCTTCATGCCTGTTGCTGAATGAGCCACTCAGAAAGTATACCGGATGACCTTGACAGAGACATTTCAAACTACAAACCAGGGAAATCTGTCAGATTGCCGTTACCTGCCCTTACTTCATCTGAAGATGTGTCAGGGAGGAAGAAATTTTGCTCAGCCTTTCTGGTTGGACTAAGAATTAAAATGACACGAGACAGATTAACTGGAACAAATCAAACTAAAATTCAGTAACAGGTGTACAAGAGAGAGACCCAGGAAAAGTGAGTAATTTCTCAAAATGGCTGAAAACTTCACCTTATGTACCATCTTCAGTTAAAGACAAAGAGGTTGTTGAGGATTGGGGTTTGGGACCTCAAAGGGGAAGAAGGCAACTGATGTGGAGGAGGAAAAGCAAATGTTTGGTAAACAAATGTTTGCTGACCATGCAAAGACAATGGGACACAGAGTGGACTCTGATCTCCAGGCCTACCATAACTAGCATATTCTTTGCAGATATCTCTGGTGATAACTCTATTCCAGGAATGGGGCTTTAACCTAGATTTTTTAGGCAGCTGAAGGGCATGTAAAAATGAAAGACTTCCTGAGTCTTCTGTTTCTTAAAAATAATCAGCCTAAATTATCCTCATGCCAAAGAGAAACATTTTGGGGTGGCAAATTTTGCTACCTACAGATACTTTGAACCTAATATCTAGAAATCTCCTTGACTGGAAGCTCTCAAGGCTCAGGCACTAGGCTTATAATTTGTTCCAACCATTAACTTTTGTTTTTCTTTTATTTCCACAGAAGTAACATATTAAATACCTGATTTCTTTCACAATATAGGCCAAACTTTGGGGGCCCAGCTGCATCACCCACCTTCTGAAATGAGACTCAACTATTTAACTGAACTGAGCTATTCTCAGGACTAAGAGACTAATTTAGTGAAATGGAGATTTTAGCTTCTGGATTGTGAAATTTCCTGGGAAAGTTACAAAGGTGGGACAATAGGGGAGCAGAATTTGTCACCCCCAAATATGTTTCTGGCATGAGGATTATTTTAAAGAAACAGCAGACATGGCAGAAGCTATGAAAAGCAAGTAGAAGTTACATTTGTAGGGGAATTTCCTTGCTGTACCTGGAAGGGAGGGATGACTCAATCTCTAGAAAATCCTATCAGTGCTGTAGAAGGCAAGGGCCTAAATTTGCATAACAATCTAACGCTGGTTTACTGTGCCCTGGTAACTGCCCATAACTGACTCCCTATTTTCAATATCTTTTGTCTTAGGCTGAAATGGTATTTAAAGTAATGGTTGCTGCTATTTCAGCAAGTTACTCAGTTTTCCTAGGTCTTTCCCATGTATACATGTTATTGAACTTTTGTTTGTGTTTTTCTCCTGTCAATCTGTTTTATGTCAACTTAATTATCAGGCCCATCAAAGAACCTAGAAGAGGAGAAGGAAAATTTTCCCTCCCTTACAGATTCAATTGTTAAAAAGAAAAACTGCTGGCCCAAAATTGTGTCACTTGTGCTAAAGCCCCCGATACCAATCCTAGATTTAATATGTAAACTAACTGCAGTTTGGATCTTCACTAGAAGTGTAATCTTAATCAACCAGTCAGCACCAGTGAGGTCATCTGCCCCGTGGGCCCTCTCCATTTCCTAGGCCCCCAGAGGAAGAAGAGGCAATCTGTATGATAAAACTCTTGCCCTTTCCTTCCCCACTAAATGCAGATGTCCGGGCTTAAAAATAATCACATCTTTTCTTTTGCTAATTGGTCCCTTCCTCTTACTTCTTCCTATAAAACCTTTCCATTTTGTACAACTCCTCAGAGCATCCTTCTAGTTGCCAGGTGAGTTGCTGCCCCGATTCATGAATTGCCTAATAAAGCCAATTAGATCTTCAAGTTCACTCGGTTGAATTTTTTTTTAACACCAGTCACTACAATTCTTAACATTTTGATATTCTATACATTAAAGTGACATAAAATGACAAATTACATAACATGTAACAATTCTAGTTTTAAACTCATTTTGCCCTAAGATCCTATTTTGATTGGATTTCCATAGGCTTTTACAACTGGAAGTGAACTAAGGATTAGTACTCTAACTACTTGAGGCCCTTGTGGAGTTTAAAAAAACACTTTAAATAAAATATTTCCAGAATATATAAAGTAGAAATAATGTAACCAACACTCACATACCCATCACCCAGTTTAAGAATCCATACTAACAGATACAGTGCTGGTTACACAGGAATGCTCACTTTGTGAACAGGAATTGAGCTGTACCCTTTTATTTTGTGTTCTTTTTCTTTTTTTGGATACCTATGTTACCTTTCAGTAACATTTACCAAAAAACTGACGGATACAAGTGTACCTTCTGAATATTCTCCGAATCTCATCCTCCTACTGTCTGCAGAGATTTTCACTCCTGCACAAGTTTTTCCACTTTTGCTACATATGCCTGCATCCATAAACAGTATGTAGTATTCTTTGCATCTTTTTAAACTTCACGTTAGTGGTGATCTGTGTATATACTTCTTCAATTTACTTATTTGTTTTGCTCCACACTACTTTGTATATTATTATAGTCACTAGGAATACATTAGAAAAGACATGGTTGTGAGATATTTATCTACTTTGAACTTATGGTTACTTTTCTTCTGCTCTTTGGGACTATCTACTTGAAGCTTTTGAAGAGGTTATTAGACTTGGTTAAATCACTCAACTTGAAGGAATCTCTAGAAAACAGTCCATTTTCCCTTTCCAGGCCCCTAGTCTCCACCCAAGGCTATACCTCAGACATGCTTCTTCAAGGCTTAAAAGCATTCAAACAGCAATTTCAAACAACACTTCCTAAAAGGTATCTTTTAATACCTCTGAAATGCAAAATGGTGTGGGGAGATATTAACATGCATATGAAAATGTTACACAGGCAACTCTGATTTCTTCTGAATGTTAATGAGTTATCATCTTGAAATTCACACTTATTCAGTTCTGCATCTTGATTTTTTGAAGTCTCTACCCTCAAATAGGGACACATGAGGGCAAATTGAAGCGACTGAGGACAACATTTTGCATGTAAATCTTGATCTCATTTTGGTGTTTAAGACTCAAGAGAGAAAAACCCTCAGATAATATACCATTTATTTTATGCAAATGACTGATTATTAAGGTGAAACCAGGTTATCACACAACTTCTGTCATTCCCCAGATAAAGATATAACAGAATAATACTGCTCTTTTGGGAAAATTTCCAGTTTACAAACGTGAATAGAGCAAAATGTTTTAATTTTTATCTAAGTATTGGAAGCATTTTGCAGAGTACCTCATTTTCCAAAGGAGAAACCTCAATTTACAGCTCTGCAACATTGGGCATCTCACTTACCATTTTACTCACTAGAGTTTTCTTTCCTTTAGCATATCTGTCTATTGCAATCTTAGGGAGTTGCTATTAAAAGCATGTGGCTTTGGTTCTACAATTTTTTGGGCAGGCGTGAGGGGTGGGGTAGGAGGTGCAAATTTAGGTCAAATCATCCCCATGTTCTTTGCTGTAGCTGTTAGTGAATGTTCAACACACAGTGAGGCCAAACTGAAATGTCAGAGTGTGGAGCAGAGAAAGTTTTATTGCAGGACCAAGCAAGGAGAACAGGTGGCTCGTGTCCCCAACTGCCAGCCCCCCACCCCCACCCGAACTCCCCAAAGGGTTTCAGTTGAGCATTTTTAAAGGCTAGGTAAAGGAGGGGGAGCTGCAGGGTATGTGATCAGCTGCAGCTGTGCACAATTCTCTGATTGGTTGATGTGATCAATCCTTAGGTGCCAGAAGATCTGGGGACTATATGTTCATGATCATCAAGTAGTTAATTTCTGCCACGTGGTGATGATTTTTAGCATGTGAAAAATCCAGGGAATATACATGAGATTGCTTCAGAGAGGATTTACAGCAGAGGACATGGGGGAGGGGTCTGTCCATGGAAGGTCCCAGAGGGTCCTGCTCAGTTACATAGTCACTTCTTCCTATAATGTAAATAGATGTTTTTACTTTTGGCAAAGAAAGAATTAGGGAATAGAAAAGCACTGAAATAGTTATATTAGTAGATTTGTGGATAGACCCTGTGGTGGGAAAAAAGAACAAACATTTCTGCCATCAGTTCATTCATGGAGTCAATAAATGCTTTTGGAGTTCCCACAGTGTGCTGATCATTGTCCGTGGTGCTGAGGGAACAGCAATGAGCAGGACGGACCAGGTTCCTGTTCTTGCAGGGTTAATGTTCTAGTGGGGAGAGACAGATGACAAATAAGTACACTAATATAATGTTTCTTTAGACAATGGTAAGGGCTATGTAGAAAACAAAATGAGATAAGGCGATAGAGAATAGTGGTGGTGGTGGGTCAGGGAAGATCAACAAAACATGGAGTTGCCATGTGACTTGGCAACATAACTCCCCTATTTATACCTTTTAGAAATGAAAACTTATGTCCACACAAAAACTCATACACAGATATTGACAGCAGCATTATTCATTATAGCCAAAAAGTGGAAAGTCCTCAATGTTCATCAACTGATGAATGGATAAACAAAAGGTGGTCTACCACTACAATGGAATAATACCTAACCATAAAAAAGATTGAAGCAGGAACCTACTGTATAGCACAGGGAACTGTATTCAATATCTTATAATAACCTATAATGGAAAAGAATCTGAAAAAGAATGTGTGTGTGTGTGTATATATATATATATATATATATATATATATATATATATATATATATATATGTATAAAAAACTGAATCACTTTACTATAACCTGAAACTAATACAACATTGTAAATCAACTATATTCCGATCAAAAGTAAATTAAAAATATTGAAGCACTCAAAACATGAATTAACTTTGAAGCCATTATGCTAATGGAAAGAAGCCAGTCAGAAAAGGCCACATATCATATGATTCTGCTTATATGAAATGTCCAGAATAGGCAAATTTATGGAGACAGTAAATCAATGGTTGTTTAGGGATCAGGAGGAGATGGCAGGTGGGGGGCATAGCTAAAGGGTATAGGCTGTCTTTTTGGGGTGATGAAAATGTTATAAAATTAGGTAGGGGTGATGATTGCACAACTCCGTGAATACACTACAAACCATAGAATTGCACACTTTAAAATGAGTGAATTTTATAGTATGTGAATTATAGCTCAATTTTTAAAAATGGTAAAAATTATATCATGAATGCTTGAGAAACAGTACTTTCCTACTCATTTCAAAGTGAGAGTAAAACATTTAAAAAGAAGAAAAAAGTGAACGAGTGAGTCAGTCATCTGGTTTGTGAGGAAACAGGGATTGAGACAGAGAGAATGGCAGGTGCAGAGGTCCGAAGAGTGGGGAGAGGGGGTTTATTTGAGGAACAGAAAGAAAACCATATGGCTGCTGTTCAGCAAAAGAGGAAGAGAATGAGAGAGAAAGTGGAGAAGTAGGTAGAGATCAGATACCTTGTTTTTTTTTTTTTAAAAAAAACACAATAAGAAGGCATCAGAGGGTTTTAGGCGAGGGAATTATACGATCTGGGTGGAATTTTGCAAAGATTCCTCTGGCTCCCAGATGAAGACTAGTTTGTGAACTGGGATAAGAGTAGAGGCAGGGAGACGAGTTAGAAGGCTACTTGCAGAAGTTCAAGTGAAAAATGATGGTGGCCTGGGCTGAGAAGATGGAGAGAAATGGGTAGGTTCAGAACACTTTTTGCAGGTAGGACTATCAGGGCATCCTGATTTATTGAGTGTAGGGTATAAGGGAAAATGAGAAATCAGATATAACTTCTAGAATTTTGGCCTGAAATACAAATAAATAATTGTCTTTGTTTCCGATCTCTCTAGAGATCTTTTGGACTATGGAAAAACATATGACTGTATCCAGTTCTAACTCGAGAAAGCAACGTGTGGATCTGCCCTTATTTCCTTAGTCACTCACTCACTATTATATTTCAGTTTTCACCCTTTGCTCTTTCAAATAATCCAACTCCCATCAATAGCTGTGATAATAACAGTCTGAACAGTCTTTTTATCTTAATTTTATGCTTCATTGTTATTATGTTATTACTTCCTCCCACTGTTTTTTCTTACCTCCTACTTATAAACTTAGACTTTCTAGAACATAAACTTGCCATGAAGGCCACCACCTGACCATTTGTATCTGCCAGTGAGGTCAACTCAGGGTTCCAAAGAACTACAGGAGGTCACATTTTTCTTAGGAGTTGCCCATGGAGCTTTGAATTGTCTGTGGTTTTCAATTACTTGTGCTATTCTTTTTTCCAAAAGCATAGCTAATTGAGTTGGCTCTAAGTCTTTGGAAAACACTTTATAATGAAGAGTGAAGCGCTGGCCAAATTATTTCATGCAACTCAGTTAAAAAGCTCTATAGGAGAAACTTAATAAGGTCACAACAATGTATTTTTTCCTTTTGTATGCATTCCAGTTTTATAAAAGCTTTGCTTTCTAAAATTGCTTTTTAAATTAATGAAGATTTCTAAATAAAGTAGACTTCTCACTGAGAAATTAAGTAATCAGTATTAACTTAATCTTCAATCTCATTGGCCATATAGAATTGTGCAATTTCTCATTAAGCTACTTGGAAGGCATTCACCTTTCCTTCAGGTGCTGTTTATCTAACAGAATTTGAAATAGACCCTTTTGCATCCAATACATCCAAGTGTGTCTCATTACTTTTCCCTCAATCCTAATTTCTCCTGTGTCCCCTGTTCTAATAAACAACACTGCCATCCAGCCGATCAGCAGAGTCAGAAAACTCCCTCATCTCCCTCATTTAATTAGTTACTAAGTGTTATCACCTACCCCCTAAATATTCTACTCATGTGCCCAGCCGTCCATCTCTATTCATCACTATTGCCACTGCTTTGGCTCAGGCCCCTCTCTCTTTCACCTGGAATATTGCGATTTTGTTATGACAAATCTTTCTCTTATCAGTTGGCTTCCTCTCCAAAGAATTAATTCCTTTTTTTAAATTGAAGTGTAGTCGGTTTACAATGCTGTGTTCATTTCTGGTATACAGCATAGTGATTCAGCTATATATATAAGCTATATATATACATATATATAGATGTATATATACACACAAACATATATATGTGTATATATATCCCTTTTCATATTCTTTTTCATTATAGGCTATTACAAGGTACTGAATATAGTTCCCTGTGCTACACTGTAGAACTTTGCTGTTTACCAATTAATTCTTAGTTAATTCTACTCCATGGTGATTTTTCTAAATGTAAATCTGATTTTTAATCCCCTATCTAAAAGCTTTCAATGGCTCCCTATAGCCTTTTGGATAAAATCCAATCCTTTAGCATGGCATACAAGATCCTTCATTATTTGTCCTCTGTTCACTTTTCCAATATCACTTCCAACCCTCTCCCTATGCCCTAGGTATCCTGAAATACTTACAGGGACCCTACATATGTTATGAGTTTTATGCTCCATTGACTTTGTACATGTTGTTCCTCTGTCCAGAATAATGCCCCTACCCAGCTCCAGCAAACTCCTATTCTCCTTCAAAACCCAGCTATAATGTCTTCTCCGTGAAACTTTCTAAGAGCCATTCCTTGGCCCTGGGCCCTGATAGAAAGTATGTACCTAATGAATGCTGCTGAATAGGTAAATGAATGGATGAAAGGTAGTTCATGAGGCCAAGGGTGAAAGGGTCAGGAATGAGGACTCTGGGGTATTGAAGTGTGTGAGAAGCTGAGCCAGAGAGGTTGGATGAGGGATGGGAGAGGGAGGAAAGCTGCAAAGAGTAGAGGGAAGAGCAAAGGCAAACTTGTGGTTTCTCTGGGTCAGGATAACCTTCTTATACTTAGTTCTTTCATAAAAAGGCAAACATGATAACTACTGAACTAAAGCCACCTACAAAGGAAAGGCACTGAGATAAGCCTTTGTAGAAAGGGGAAGGAAAATAAGATCATATGGAGATGGATACACACTGTTTTTGTTGTTATTGTTGTTACAAATAGAGTCATATGTTTTCTGCCTAGCTCAAAAGAAATACACACCACAAACAACCCTATATGTTTATTGTTCTAGTATCTCCTCTCCCTGCTAGCATCATCTGGGAAGATTACTCCCCCCAAACCACTCCTGCCCCAAGGAACTTTGGAAAGAAAGCTAAAAGTCCATGAGAGCCTTTAGAGCTTCCATTACAACTTTTACTCCACATTCAATATAGGAAAGAGGTGTACAGTAATAGCTCAGCCCCCAGATATCCCATGACACTAAATGAAGAAATACCTGTAGAATAGTAGGGTTAGAAATGCTCTTGAAGGTCATTTGGTTCAACCCTCAGGTATCACAGATGAGGAAACTAAAGCCCAGACAGCTCGGGTTACTATCAGGGCTGGGAACAGAACCCATGTTTTATGGCCCTCTTTTCAGTAAACTTTTCATTACAACAAATCCTTATTCATTCAACAGAGCCAATTACCGGTTGTGTGCCAGACATTGTACAATGTCCTAGGGATACAGAGATGAATAAGCCATAGTTTTGGCTCTTAAAACACTCACAGTCTAATGAAGACCATTTACAGTAGAATGGAGTATGAATGAGAGGATTCTGCATAGGAGGACAGAGGAGAGAAATGCAGCAGAGCTTAGGGGTGGGATGGAGAGAGGTGTCAAGGAAGGAAATCATCCTAGAGGAGGTGAAACCTGAAGTGTCTTTGAGAGGAAGAAAAGTTAGCTAGAATTTATGTAGTCTGATCACTTATAGCCTATATTGTTTGTTTTTCTCACAGAATGCAGATTGTGCCAAAGATGCATGAAGTATGTCTTGCCTTTCCCATGAGATTGTAAGTTTTTTTGAAAGACAGGGACCTGTCTTTACTGTTATATTATCCCATAGGGCCTAGCTCCTTCCTGTGTACAGACATGGTAGGTAGTTAATAAATACTTGTTAAGTGAATGGATAAATACGTGAATAAATAATTATATTTACTGAATGCTTACATGTTTTAACTGGTTGAAAACTCATAAATTCTACGAAGAAATAACTATCATTATCTCACTTAACAGGTGAGAAAGCTAAGGCAAAATGGTTACTTATTATACAGTAGAAAGAATGAGGGATCAAGAAATTTGCTTTTTTTTCTTTTGTTTTACGAGGGGGAGGTAATTGGGTTTATTTATTTATTTATATTTGGAGGAGATACTGGGGATTGAACCCAGGACCTCATGCATGCTAAGCAGGCGCTCTATCACTTGAGTTATACCCTACAGTCAAAGAAATTTGAGTTCCGTACACTGCTGGTGGGAATGTAGTTTGATGTAGCCATTATGGAAAACAGTATGGAGAGGCCTCAAAAAACTAAAAATAGACTTGCAATATGATCCAGGAATCCCACTCCTGGGCATATATCTGGGGGGAACTCTAATTTGAAAAGCTATATGCACCCCAATGTTCATAACAGCGCTATATACCATAGCCAAGACATGGAAGCAACCTAAATGTCCATCGACAGATAACTGGTTAAAGAAGTTGTGGTATATTTATACTATGAAATACTACTCAGCCATAAAAAAGAATTAAATAATGCCATTTGCAGCAACATAGATGGACCTGGAGGTTGTCATACTAAGTGAAGTAAGCCAAAAAGAGAAAGAAAAATACCATATGATATCACTTATATGTGGAATCTAAAAAAATGAAAAAAGAAGATACTAATGAACTCAACTACAAAACAAACAGTCTCACAGACACAGTAAACAATCTTAAGGTTACTGGGGGAAAGGGAGTGGAAAGGGATAAATTTGGGAGTTTGAGATTTGCAAATGTTAACCACTATATATAAAAATAGATAAAAACCAAATTTCTTTTGTATAGCACAGGGAACTATATTCAATATCTTGTAATAATCTTTAATGAAAAAAATGTGAAAACAAATATATGTATATATATGCATGACTGGGACATTATGTTGCACACCAGAAATTGACACATAGTAACTGATTATACTTCAATTAAAAAGAAAAGAAATTTGAGTTCTGGACTCCAAGAAGAACTAGACTAACAACCATTTGTGGTAAATGGCTTAAGCTGTTCAAGCATCTATTTCTCCCTGATTATGCATCATAATCAGACTGGACTCAATTAAATAGTACTTCACTGGCAATAGTGAAATGACTGGTCTGAGAAACAGCTTGGCTTTGGAATTGTGAGAGCAAGGTTATTTGAACATAACTTTGAGTTGTTACTGTCTAATTTTCATGTTCCAACCAGCTAGGGAGTTAGCCTGCCTTCTCATTCTTTACCTGTATTCAGTGATTTCCAGACGCTACCAAAAATCTAAGAACCTAAGTGTTGCCCAAATCTCACCTGTCATCACCCAGGCTGACTGGAGTCCACCCCATGGCCTGGCTCCAGAGGTGGTGTTATGGTAGATCTACTTTGGTCCAGGTTTTGTTCGAGGTCATCATAGCAGTTGCATTTCTTTTAGGTTAATACCACAATGAGGCAAAAAACTAAAATCTTGCAAACGTTTCATGGAGATATTTGTCCAAGGAAAAGATAGAGGAACCCAAGGTCTAATATGACTTTATTTTACATTTCTAACTATTTGATCATGGATTGGCTTGGCAGTTTGTTGATATGCTTGTTTAGAGTTAGTATAAAAATTCAAATTCCTCTGCCAGTCATATCTGGCACTCCATTCTCTGCCCACTCATAAACTCACAGATTCCTGTACTCTAACTATAGCTTTACACAGAACTCCTGCAGGATGTGTTCAGCCCTGCTTTTCCTGGACCATTTCCTTGACTTTTTGAGGCCCACTTGCCCATGCGCCAGCAATCCCTAAAAGGCAGCTGCTATTAGAGCTTTAGCTGCTAATCCTCTCTGCACCTCTGTAGTGCATTTGGCCCACTCCCTACAATTTCCTCTTGTTTGCATGCACCAGGGTGTGCCACTGATTCAAGAAATGCTGGAATCCTAAGCAAGTATTAGCAAAGTTTCCAATTATCCAAATGCTGAAGCATTGTACTCAGAAGAGTTAGAAACATGTACAAACAGAGACATTGGAATGTCATTGGCTTTAATGTAACAACAGGTGGTTGCCAAAGTCATCTAAGCTAGATAATAATCAGCTCTGGCATTGATTTGCTGTTGAATCTTCAGTTGAGAACATGTACAGCAACCATGATTTCTAACATCATGATCTTATTTCTTATTGTTGCTTTTTTTCACCCTAAAATAAAAACTGATGACTGTCTTGTCAGATGGAAAGGGGAGAAAGTTAGGAAAGACAATTAACAGTGGTAAGTGGAGAGTAGAAAGTGAAGAAAACTGTGGCGCTAAACAGTGGATCAAGAGAACTGAGTTCTAGTCACAGCTCTTTCATTAACTGGCTGTATGACCTTGGGCAAGGCCACATCTCAGGGCCTCCTATTTTTCATTTCAGTCTCTTCTGGAGCAGAGTTTATCAATCAGGGGAAATTAAAATTGGGCTAGGTATTAATCGATATTAGAAAATTACTGTTAATTGTATTAAGTGTGGTATTGTGATTATGTTTTTTACTCCAGTATTATTGAGATATAATTGACATATAATACTGTATAAGTTTAAGGTATACAACATAATTATTTGATATATGTATATATTGCAAAATGATCACCACGGTAAGTCTAATTAATACTCATCACCTTGCATAGTTATAGTTTCTTTCTCTTGTGATGAGAATTTTAAAGATCTACTCTCTCAGTAACATCCAAATATGCAATAAAGTACAGTCGTCCCTTGGAATCTATGGAGGATTGGTTCCAGGACCTCCTCCCTGCCCCTGAATACCAAAATCCATGGATGCTCAAGTCCTTACAGCTGGCCCTCCATATCCATGGTTTCCACATCCAAGGATACAGAGGACCAGCTGTATTGTTAATCATAGTCATCATGCTGTATATCCTCAGAAATTATTTTACTTAAGGTTGGAAATGTGATTATTTTTTGAAAAACATAAGTGGTTAGAGATATATACTGATCTATTTATAAGTGAAATGACATAATGTCTGAGGTTTATTTTAAAATACATTTTCCCTCCAAAAAATGTTTTGTTTAATTTAGAAAGAGGGTTGGCTAGATGAAACAAGAATGGTGAAATGTTAATGATTATTAAAAATTGGTTATGAGTACATAGGAGTTCATAATACTAGTCTCTTCGGTATACTTGAAATTTTCAATAATACGGTGTTAAATTAAAAAGATAAGAACTTGTTTGTTTCAAAGGAAGAGGAGGTAGAATATAGAAAATACATGGGGACAGGAAAGGAAACTATAAACAAAACAAAAAGACAACCTACCAAATGGGAAAAAAATGTTTGCAAATGATGCAACTGACAAGGGCTTATTTTCCAGAATATATAAGGAGCTCATACAACTTAATAACAAAAAATAGACAACCCAATCCAAAAATGGGCAGAAGACCTAGACAAGCAATTCTCCAATGAAGACATACAGATGACCAATAGGCACATGAAAAAATGCTCAGTATCGGTAATTATCAGAGAAATGCAAATTGAAACTACAATGAAGTACCACCTTACACCAGTCAGAATGGCCATCATTAAAAAGTCCACAAACAATTAACACTGGAGAGGGTATGGAGAAAAGGGAACACTGTTGATGGGAAAGTAGTTTGGTGCAGCCACTACAGAAAACAGTATGGAGATTCCTCAGAAAACTAAAAAGAGACTTACCATATGATCCAGCAATCTCACTCCTGGGCATATATCTGGAGGGAGCTCTAATTCAAAGAGATACATGCACCCCAATGTTCATAGCAGCACTATTGACAATAGCCAAAATGTGGAAGCAACCTAAATGTCCATTGACAGATGACTGGATAAAGAAGATGTGGTGAGATATATATATCTATATATCTATATCTATATCTATATCTATATATATAGATATATATAGATATATATAGTGGAAAACTACTGAGCCATAAAAAATAATAAAATAATGCCACTTGCTGCAACATAGATGGACCTGGAGATTGTCATTCTAAGTGAAGTAAGCCAGAAAGAGAAAGAAAAATGCCATATGATATTGCTTTTATGTGGAATCTAAAAAAAAAAAGACACAAATGAACTTATTTACAAAACAGAAACAGACTCACAGACATTGAGAACAAACTTATGGTTACCAGGGGGATAATGGGGTGGGAAGGGATAAATTGGGAGTTTGAGATTTGCAGATACTAACTACTATACATAAAATAGATAAACAACAAGTCTATACTGTATAGCACAGGGAATTATATTCAATATCTTGTAGTAACCTATAATGAAAAAGAATATGAACATGAATATATAGGACTGAAAAATGCTGTACACTAGAAATGGACACAATATAGTAAACTGACTATACTTCATGAAAAAAATTTTTTACTTGAAAAAAAGACAAGAAAATGCTTGAGGAATAAAGTTAGTTAACATAGGAGTTATATGTTTTCTATCTGTGTTTATTTTCAGCCATCAAATTAGTCTTATGACCAATACTATATAAAGACCATTATTACATGAGTAAAATATGATTTTTGCATGATATTTTATTTGGATACCATGAGTCACAAGTACTGACACTTTTTACATGTCATCAAGGCACACCTTCCTTTTACCAGACAACAGCACTACTTTATATCCTGGCCAGGCCAGCACCTAGAAACAGCTGTTTTCCACTTATCGAATGACAGCATCCCTTCTGGCAGTGTGATCCCATTGGAATGAAGAATGGTAAACCGCAAAGTTAATTGAAAGTCACCACAGGGACGGAATGGTGGGGTTGTGATTGACTCAGGCATACAACTTGAGAAACGAAAGAACCAAATTTGTCCAGGAGATTAGTGATGATAAAGTAAACTTGTGACTCACTCTCCCACTCAGGTTTATTCAAAATGTTGCAAGTTTGGAATATCCACCTCTCCGATGTAAACTTGCAGAATCTATGGTGAGCAAATCTTACTTGTTTCCAAGGGTGCATCTGGGAATTGCCTTTGCCGGAGAGAGGTGCGCTGGTTTCTTGGCCCTGCACTCACTCTGGCTGAAGTTTACTGTTACCATATCCTGCCTCAGGCCAAGCTTGCTTGAGATTGTGCCTTGCCAAAATTAGGTGAGGGGTGGTGGGGAGGAAGGGGCAGGTGAAATGGGGCCAGTGACCTGACTCAGTCATATGTTTGTTTCTTGCTATATGTCCTCGAGCTATTCTAGTCAGCCTCTTACAATTTGGTATTTGTAAGGGTGTGGGATCCTTTAGCTTAGGCATCTTGGTCCTCTCCATCACTATTGCCTCTCTTTGCCTATGGAAAATCAGTGTCTCAAGTTTTACTCTGTGAGCCCTCAGGCCTGATTTCTTCGAGAGTTCTCTGTCTTTGCACAATAGGAGAAAGATATTGCTCTTATAACTGGGAGAGATTGAGGAGGAAAATAATACTAACATTTATAAAGCACTGACTCTGCCAAGAATTGACTCATGAAATCATCACAACAGTGCTATGAAGTAGGAACTATTATTATCCCCTTGCTACAGATGAGCAAATGGAGGCTGGGAGAAGATAAGTGACGTGGCCAATGTTACATGGTCCATAAGCTGTAGAGCCAGGATGTAAATCCATGTCTATTTCATGCCCGATCCCATGCTTTTAACCCCCTCACTATACACTGCCCTCTGAAGGAGTGCCCACCGAACTGCCATTTACTTAACTATACTGCAGAAAAGGGCTTCTGTTGTGAGTGGCACATGTAGGGCAGCTCGATTGCTCTTCGGTGGAAAAATGAAAAATGAACAAAACTATACTACAATCACTCCTGAGGAAGTCTCACCAACTTGATTGTCAAGAACATGGCTTATTATCTTAGTATGTTGTCACCACCCTTAACCCAATTTCTTGTGCAATACATGTGTTAAGTCATTAGAAAGAGTGAGAAGAACAGATTTTCCTCTAAGGCACAGTTGGGTAACTCTTCTTTAAAGTGACTAAACAATTCTGGGGCTTAGGAGCAGTGTAGAGGCTGGAGATTTACTTCACTCTGTAGGATCCTAAATCATGAGTCAGTGAGTTAGAGGCTACTCCCCATTTGGGGGAAATGTTACAAACAAGAAAGAGCAATGTTAGTGAAATAGAGTTAGAGATGGAATTCCTCTCCTCAAGACTCAGTATTTGCATGGGAGGGGGTGGGGTTTGGAAGGGAACATTTCCCCAGGGCTCTGGTAGACAGCAACACTGTAGTATACACCCTGTAGAAGTTATAACTACAAGTAGCTCAGGGAAGGCAAGCAAAAGAAAGGAGCAGAGTTGAGTGAAACTCATCAGAAAAGTCTTCCTGGAAGAGGTGACTTGAGATGAAAACTGAAGAAAATAATGTACAAAAAATAAAGGAAAGTAATGGGAAATCAAGATGAGGGGAATGACCTATGCAAAGGCTTACAGCTGTGTGTTTGAGATTAATTTGGCATATTTGACTAGATTGCAGAATAAGAAGAGATTAAACAACAATCATTTATCGAGCACCTACTGTATACTAGGCATTGTTCTAGGCATTGCAAATGCAAAGGAGAACACAATATGGTCCCAGGTAGCCTCTGGGGACCTCTCCATCTAGCAGGAGGGACTGAGATGTACATAAATGAGATGCATGGTTCAATGGGTGCTCTAGTCAAGGAGCGTTGTGGGGGCCCTGATGGTGAATGACCTGGTATCTGGGGAAGTTTGGCAGGTTTCTCAGATGAAGGACATTTCAGCTGGATTTTTGAGGGTGGAGGCTTTGCCAGGGGGAAGGGGAGCATTGGGGGGAGGAGAAGGACATTCCAGCAAATGGAACAGAGTATCTATGAAAGTGCCTGTTCTGGAGGGGAGGGGCGATCGTTGGTGGGGTGTGCGATTGGCGGCAGCAGAAGTGGGGGGAAATGTGGTTGGGAGCAACTTATTCAAGGCTTTGTTGGCCAGGCTGAAAGTTTCACCCTTTGTCCTGTGAGCGATAGGGAGCCACTGAAGGTTGTATGAAGGCAGAGGAGTGACAGACCAGGAAGGCAATTCTTAGAGAGGCTTGGAGTGAGTAGACTGATTGGGAGGCCATCTCAAGGGTCCCTGGAAGAAGTGGCCAGTGCTCTGGACCAGGACTGAGGCAGTGAGAGCAGAGAGCAGAGGACCATTCTGGGGACGTGTCCACAGGTAGTAACCACAGGGATGGGTGTCATGGAGGGTCAAGGAGAGAGAAAAGGTGATAATGACCCTGGGCTTCCAGCTCGGGTCCGTGGTGATGCTATTAACTGAGGCGGGAAGCACAAGACTGTTAGTTGCCGGGGCGTGAGTGGCGACAGGTGGCAGATTCAGCTTGGACTCCTTGGGTTTGGGATGCCAGTGGGATGTGCGAGTGGACATGTCCAGCCGGGAGTGGGGTGAGAGGTGGGCTGAGAGCCACCAGGGTCCAAGTGGCATGAGTTGACCCCATGGGACCGGATGCGTGTCTCTTCTCCCGTTTACTCCTTCAGGGCAAGGGCTGCAGACAGAGCCTGGTGAGTCCCGGCACAAAAGGGGCGAGGTGGTGGGGGACACCGGCTTGGGTTGAGAAGGCATCCTTCTTCGAGCCTCTCCCAGAAACCTCGTCCCTTCCCCTCAGGACCAGTGTCCCCTTCCCACGGCTGTGCCCCTGCCAGCGGAGGGAGGTGCTCTGTGGGCAGGTCTCATGTTCCACAGGGGCCACGAGCCACAGAAAGGACAGTCACTTCAGCTTTTGAGTTCTTTAGAGGGGGGAGTGTCTTCTAGTAAAATCCAATAAATTAACCACGGGGGATTTGGGACAGAAAGGACAGATACCTAGGCTATACGATGACTGCTGGGGCATCCAGTGCCAACAGCTGAGTCTTCAGTGCTACGAAGCCAGAAGCATATGCACGACGGCATTTTTAAAGATCCAGCCTGTGCGAGCCACTGCGGGTCTCCTAGGAGTCCTAAAACTTTAATTAGACCCAGCAGGTCCCAAAACCAAATCCCATAATTCCATAAATCTATAGCAATAAGTTAGCCAAGAGAGTTTCCGTTACACTCTGAATGCAAATAGTATTTATCTCCGATGGTAGGAAATGGTTCTTAACAACCACTCACAGATGTTGCTTTAACTGAGATTTGCCATAGTCACCAACAGCTGAGTTGGGGACAGAGCTACTAGTAATGTGCCTACCTAAGCATACACACGCACACATGCACACACATGCACACTTTCTTGGTGGCTTCAATATCTGCTGTGTTTGCTCTCAAACAAGTCCTGGACTGGGAACTAACACTGGGACTGGGTTACTTGGGGTTTAGCACAGGATCATCTACCTCAAGGTCTCTTCCCCATCACTTTTTTTCTTCCCTTTAGGAGCAGTACAACTACTTGGGGTCTTCTCCCCATATGTGATCTGCAGGCAACCCAGAAATTCGGAAATCCTGCTACTAAGAACAGTAGCTTTCACCCCCCCAATGCCACAGACATCCCCCGAGTCCCTATTGCCAGTCCTTCCTAGGCTATTCCCTCAAAAATGCTGTCCTGGAACAAACTGAGACTCACAATTAGTTCTGACAGCGACTTGGGGGTCATGGCTAGCCATTGCCAGTCACTTTAGGTGGTGAATAACTGGGTATCAAAAGTGAGTGATGTGAGGGAACCCAGGATTGGCTCCCAGACCCCAGAGTGCTAAAAGCTAGCCTTAAGAAAACCACCAGGAAGTGACCTGTATCTTCTCTGAGGTTCCCCAAAGCTTACAAACAGCATGTAGGAAACTTCAACTTAGATTTAGCCTCTGATGCTTGACCCAGACCTATGACCCTTGACCTAATCTTACTTTCAGAATGCTCTTTCCAGGGATGGCCTTGGCCTCCCAATGATTTCTTTATTAAGTCCCCAAGGTCCCAAAGCCAATCATTGAGAAATTCCTCAGGGAAGTAGGACCCTGGTTAACTCCAAGTCTTAAGAACCCCTTGCTTTGCAAGGACTTTTATGTATAGTCAGCCAAGCCCTTAGACCCATGGGACCTAATTGTGCTTTCTTTTCTGAAGCCAGGAAGAGGGTGGTTATGGGTAGGTACAGTCTAAGATAACCCCCAGGTCAGGGCAAATTTGACCTGTTGGGTCCCATAAGTCTGAGGGGCTTCTCCTCCAGTCCCTGTTAAAGACATCTTCAGTGCCTCCTTGCTTCCAGAGCTGTTATGGACACTGTAGCTCCTTAAGTGTAAGGGTCTCAGAACTCCTGAAATATTCTCCTTCAGGCTCTTGGATCTCCTGGCTGACAGATGCAGTTTTCCAAGGAACCCTTGAAGGCTAGCTAGCAAGCCAGGGTCCTTGCAGCCAGGGCAGCCAGGGCACCCAGTACTAGTTTTTTGACCCTGACCAGTAGAGAAGGCCCCATGGACCAGGCCAGAGCTGGAGTAGGATCCGCAAGCCCAGCGGAGTTATGCCTTTCCCTGCCCAGGAGAGGGGCACCAGAGTCAGGTTCTTGACCTGAGAAGGAATGAGTAACTTGCCCACTGATACTGCACAGTAAACATCTTATCCCCTGCCCCTTGCTTTTTATGCCCCCTATGCAATGATCCCCAAGTTGCTGTCAGAGCTAAATATGAGTCTCAGTTTGATCCTGGAACAAATAGTTAACCAAGGTGGAGAACCCAAGACTACTTGTCCCTGGTTTTCTCAGAGCCAATTGCTGCTATACTTGAATGGCCTAGGGTCTTAAGAATGGCAGTATCCCAGGGAGCATGTCCAGCGACAGGAAACTCTAAGATTCCCAGGGAGAGTTTAGAGGCTACTCTGGGACCTTTCATCCTTTCCCCATTAACAGTCCAAGAGGCAAGATTTATGAGAATGAGCCGTTCCTATCTAAAGGAACTTCCAAGCTTATAGGAGGGCTGAGAGCCCGCTGAGGTCAACTAACCTATGTTAGGGAAACCCTAAAGCGAGAATGTATGAAACTGCCCCCCGACCCCCGCCCCAAGTTGTAGGTGTTGTTAGCCTCACTGGTGACAGCCTTAGCCAAAGGGAACAAGTGGTACCATTTTGTAGATACAAATAATCTAGTGCTTAAGATCTCAGCCTCTGGAATCAGAAAGACTTGAGGTTGAGTCCAAGTTCTGCCACTTCCCAGCTTTGTGACCTGGGGGCAAGCTACTCAACCTCTCCAAACCTTAGTTTTCTAATGTATAATATGGAGACTATAGATGTACTTAGCTCACAGGGTGCTCATGAGTACTGAGTGAAATGATGCCCATTAAGCCTTTAACATAGGCCTTGACTGTAGCAAGAGTTCAGAAATGGTGCTTCTTGTTGTTGCCGTCACAATCTCATCAGTGTGCTCACTGGGATATAGTAGAGAATATCTCAAATTGCTTGGTACCAGGGCCTCATGAGGCCACCCTTGAAAGCATTGATTTCCAGATACTGTTTATAACAGGGTCCTTGTTTTCTCCCATGCTCCATGAGACCTGAGACGTGGGTGCCTCCAGAAGTCTGGTGGGATATGTACAATATTCATTTATGTGTTTTTCTCCTACCCTGCCGTCATTGAATTTTGTCACTTGTAGCCCAAGGGCCTTTCTCCCAAAGCCAGGCTCTTGTTCTGTTTCCTAGTGCATGTGACTGAGGTGTGGGTGGGTTCCTCTAGGACTGATAAGAGCTGGGATACCTGGTATAAGCACTGCTTCCCAAGGGCGTGTATTAGGACAGGACAGGTGGATGGCACAAAGGAAGTGACATTTACTAGCTTACCCAGGCTGGTCCTTAGGAAACTGCTTCACAACTGACTAGGCAGCCTTAACAACACAGATTCCTTGAGCCATCCTCAGAGAATGGAGTAGAACACAGGGTTGAATAAAGTCCCAAGATGGGTCTGATGCACTGCCAGGCTTAAGAAGCCAGGCCTGTCTGAGCAACAATAATTCTCACATTTCAGTGAACACTGAATTCTCTGGGTGGGGTGGGGCCTGAGAAAAATGCAGATTTGAGAACCAGCCCACTAGATCTTCTGATCTGGTGATCTTGATCTTCTGATCTGTAGCTGATCTGTAGGTCTTAGAAATCTACATTTGTAATCAGTACTCCCAGGTAACTGTGGCTTAGGGGAAATGATCACTCCCTTTGTAACCCTTCCTGGCTAGTCCAACCCAAAGATTCTCCAGAGAAGGAAAGCACTGCCTTATCAATTACAAGTTTCTATACCCCCTTCATATCAATATATAAGCGCCTAAATCCCTTTTAGAGACTGTTGAATTTTTTCTCATTCTTGTGATGATGTGTAATAAAGAGTAATTCTGGGCAAAACAATATTTTTATTTTTGATCATTATATCATCGAAGGTGGTATTAGTTATCTATTGCTTCAAAACAAATTACCCCAAAATTAACAGCTAAAACAACATTTATTGTCTTACAGTGTCTGTGGGTTCAGAATGTGGGCCAGGCTTGGTGGGTTACCTCTGGCTCAGGGTCTCTTACAAGGCTGCAGTCAAGGCCTTGGCTATGGCCTGTGGTCTCTTTCAAAGGCTCAAGAAGGGGAGGGTCTGCTTTCAAAGTCGCTCATGTGACTGTTAGAAGGATTCAGTTCCTTTCTGACTGTTGGCCAGAAACATCAGTGCCTGACCATGTGGACCTCTTCATAAGGCAACTCACAGCTCACAACATGCAGCTGGCTTCTTTCAGAGTGAGCAGGGAATGGGGGGAGGGGAGAGAGAGAAGAGAGAGAGAGAGAGAGAGAAATGCATCGAGAGGAAACAAGGCAAAAGCAGCCTCTTAGAAGTGAAATCCCATCTCTTCTGCCATACTCTATTAGAAGCCAGTCGCCAGGTGCGCCCCACGCTCATAAGGGAGGGGGTTACACAAGGGCCTGAATACCAGGAGGCAGGGGTCATTGGGGACGATCTCAGAAGCTTCCTACCACAAAGATCGTAGTTTAAAGCACATTTTCATGCAATATTTAATATTATTCAAAATATAGGGAAAATGATTTCTCTTATTTGAGTGATGCATGCTGTTTAAAATATGCAAAACAAAACATGATTTGTTGACAAATCCATTTAAATGTGACATTACAGTATGTTTTGTTTGGAGACTGAATGTATATTAAAATGTCAAAAACAATTTATGTGTGATGCGTCAAAAAGTCGACAGAAGCGGCTTTCATGTCATCATGTTTGAAATTCTTGCATTTTGTATGAGAAAAAGAAATTCACCTATTTATGTAATTCTAGTATTTTGTTTCTAAGTGATGGCATTGGAAAATAATGCTGCTATTTCTCCACACCTTCTATACAAATAACATAGCAAATATGTTTACTCTTTTTTTCCTTCATAAGCATCAAGCCAAATTGTATATAATTGTCATTATACTTTCAGTTTTGCTATTGATTTTTTTTTGATCAGCTGTTGTCACTTAAGAATCTGGTAGAGAGCAGCTTCAGACAATGTATGAGTCAGCTAGGGTGGCCATAACAAAGTGGTACAGACTGGGTGGCTTAAGAAATAGAAATCTGTTGTGTCACAGTTCTGGAGCCTAGAAGTCCAAGATCAAGGTGTTGGCAGTGTTGATTTCTTCTGAGTCTTGTCTCTTTGGCCTGTAGGTGGCCATTTTCTCCTGGTATCTTCAGATGATCTTCCCTCTGTGTCCTAATATCCTTTATATAAGGACACCGGTCATACTGGGTTAGAGCCCACCCTGATGGCCTTGTTTCAAATTTAATTACCTCTTGAAAAGACCTTATCTCCAAAGACAGTTCGATTATGAAGTACTAGGGGTTAGGACTTCAATATATGAATTTGGGGGAAATACAATTCAGCCCACAAAGGACACATTTTCAACCTTGCTATCATTCTTACCATTCTTACATTTCAACAGCAGTCTTTCTTAAGCTTCTTGTCTATTAGCCAACAATCCACTGTAGGCATCAATGGAACAACACAGAACTATAAACGAAAATGACTTAAAACCATATAACGATCCAACCAACAGGCTAGCCTACCATTTGTACGTGTGTAGCTAAGTGATAAACAAGCTGAATGATGAGTTCAATCCATCATTGTCCAAAATCCACTGACAGTCCCAGGGGCTCACTGCCTATGCCCTAGAGGTTATCAAATGGTTCTCTTCTAAAATGAACAATTTCAAATACTTTTAAATATTGACTTTGTTTATAGAAATGGAAAAAAGATGCCATTACTGCCTCCAATGATGTTAAACCGTTGGGTTTGTTAACCACCTCTTAGGAAATGCTACCCAAATCCTGACTTCATATCTGCTCCAGGGCTCAGAGTCGCCCAGTGTTCATTAATTGCTTTCCACCTGCCCAGGCTCTGGTTTTGTTGCTGTGCAAGAGACTTTCACTTATGTCATCTAATTTAGCTGTTCTAATAAGGAATTCGCTGAACTCTCAGGTACCATGAACTGAACTCTGAAATCCTGGAGGAAGGTTAACAGTAAAACATAAAAAGGCACCAGGGTAGGTAAGTGCCGTCGTCCCTCAAGAAGCCTAGGAGCTTCCCCATTTAATTTGCCACAAAAATCTCCTGCAATTAGACTTGCTGTTCTTCAAGCATTGCCACTTGAGGGGGGAATAAAACCGAAAAATAATTATTCAATTTTCTTTCTGCTTCATTTAATTATTGGTTTTGCTACAACCACTTTCTGCAATTTTCTTTGGCGAAGGTTCAACCTTTCACCAACATGAAAGGTTAAATTAGCTCTTGTGGGCTGGACTTGGAACATAGTCATCATGTCATTGATTCCTGGGAAAACAGGATCTGAATTCGAAATTACTATTTACTAAGACATTTTTGGAACCGGCTTTATTTGTAAGCTTGGAACTGCTTGTGTCCTGTATGACAATTACCAATTTAAAAAGAATAGAAAGGCAAGAAAATATACATGAAAATTCTAAGTGTGGCTGATTCTTTCTTTGAGGGCTCAGAAAGCCCTTCAGGATTTTGCTTTTGTTATAAACAGCAATTGAAGTGCTGGAGAAGTTCTAGGAAAGTGGGCTGACCTCCGCATTTCCCTAGAAGTGGGTCCCCTCAGCCCGAGATGGGCTGAACCTGGTCCCAGAATCCCACAGGCATTTCAGAAGCTGCTACTTTTCTTTAAACTAAGAGAGGGCCAGTCAAGATTATCTGTCCATGCTCACATGAGTTGGTTTGGAGCACTTTTCTGGCTGTGGGTGAAGATGTCAAAGATCCAGAAGACACAGAGAAGACAGAGCTTCTGCTCAAGATGATATCTTTTAGGAGCAAGTTTAGATTTTTACAAGAGGCAAATTTTATACCTTTGTATCCTCTAGATTTTTTTCCGCTATATTTTGGGAGACCTAGGATCGGTTTCTTTGTTGTTTTTCCCTTTCTAAGTTGTGTTTGTCATCATTATGATCCAGGGCAGGATATTTTGGTAGGGCTTTGGCAGGCTCATATTTTAAATGACAAAACCAGTTCTAAAAATTGCCATAACTGAAGTTACTCAGATCATTAGCTGAAGGTTTTCTCAGATGATCCCCAGGGCTAAAAACTGCCCAGTGCATCCTGTGCTCAGCATGTGATGAGTACAGGACACTATCTACTGGGTACATGATATTCACTTGACAAATATGCAGAAATGTAGGCAAGATCACGATGATTGAAGTCTTAGGCAATGTGGTAGCTGTAGCAAGTATGGTATAGTTTGCATTGTCCAACAGACAAAGAGAAAGCAAAATCTGGCACGTTCTGGGAGCATATTTCACCCCAAGCCAAGAGAGGCAGCTCCTTTCCTAGAAGCTCTGAAACCATGGCAGCTTTGGTTAGTCACATTTTCTGGAATATACTCTTTAGTGATGATGTCAATTAAATGGTGTGTAGGGGTGGTATCTCAGGAAATTTGGAATCTGACTCCTAAACCTAACTTTTGTGAAGTAAAGCTGAATTGGTTTGATGGAGGTGTTGGAAAAGGAGTGGCCAACAGATAGAGTAAAAGACACATAGTAGGAAAATATTAGAAGGAAGAAAGAGAAATTCATGAAGCAACATGGGGGTCATTCTTTTTGATTAAAAATTTAATAGAACTTTTACACAGGAAATTACTTAAGCCACTGGAATCAGAAATGTCCTTTCCTTTTCCTTCAGACTGGATGTTGCTTGGTGATTCAAATTCGAAGGTTTTGTGATTGTCTTTTAATTGAAAATGTCTTGACCTCTTTGAACCCTTTCTCAACCATTCAGTTAGAAAGAGCCAATCTAAGTGATTTAGTCTTAAAACATAAAAATAATTTGCTGAACCATTACTACAACTTCGAAGGGCTTTTCCCAGAAGTCCTTACGTGCAGGCTAGAAAATGTTATTTTCTGCCTCAGAGTCATCCATGAGCTGCGGGGGCCAATCTGCAATATGAGTTTCACAGCCATTGTGTGGATCCTATGTATGCTGCCTGGCGTCCTCTGAGGTTGTAACTACTGGCATCTTGTTAGTTCTTTATTAAGTCATCCAGTATTTTCATCTCTGTCTACAGAGAGAATCCCATTCTAAAGTGTGTTCACAGACAAGAGTTTTACGTGACAAACGCAGCTAAAATATGTGGCCCCTTGATTTGAGTCATGGTTTAAAAACAAAAGCCCCAACAGCAGTTTAAAGAATTATCTCCCACTTCAAATTTACAGTTCACGTATTGCGTTGTCATTTTCAGTACGCGCCAAAAGAAATTTGAGGAAATGTACGTTTTGCCACTAGTGGGCGCCAGAGGCACAGTGACAAACCAGAGATTTATGAAAGCAGTTTTCCTTTTACCACGCTGGAGAAATGAAAAGTATTTTTGATCATTTGGGGGCTTCCTTCAGATTTTGTGTTCTTCCTGTTTGGATGATAAAATGGAAACTCTAGGCTTGATCAAGTACCTTTAGATTCCCGTGTTTCAAATAGAAAGGAACTGCTTCACGTCCCAAGGAGGCATGGTGAATAAAGACAATTATTAAGCATTTTCCTAGGGATTACTATACACCAGGCACCGTGTGAAGCGATTTATATGTGTCTTATTTAGTCCTTATGAGAATCTTCGAGAATGGATATTATTATTATCCCCATTTACCAGTTAAGAAAACTGAGGCATAAAGTGGTTAAGTAACTTGCTTAAGGTGACAGTGAAATGATAGACTTGAGACAAACCCAGGTCCATTTGACTCCAGAGTCAGGGTTTTTATCAGATACCACACCACCTATATGCTCTCTCTATTCTACAAGCTTTCTACTAGGTTGTGGTATAAGATTATCCTGACTACAGTGTGACTAGACCTTTAATCAAAATCAGACTGTCTCAAACCACGGTTCTAGTGTGCAATTAAATGGGAGGAAGCAAAACAACAACAACAAAAAAACCCCAAAAAAACCCCAATAAACAGCAAATAAAACAGGGTTAAAAACTTTCAAGTTGAGGGAGTGTCAGGGGGAAAAAACTTCCCCAGCTACACTTGCAGATGTGAAGATCGTAGGATACTCTTAAGCTGTTCATTCAGCTTCCATTCTTTTAGCCTGAGAGTCCAGAGATTTGATGGCTCTGGTATCAGGGAGAGGCAGTGTCTTCAGCCTCAGGGATAAAAGCACCAGCACCTTTGCAATGCTGGGGGAAAACTCCAGCCAGTCTGAGACATTTACTTTAAAGAATGAAGGCCTCATGTGCTCTACAAAACAAAGCCACATCGTTTATTTTGCTGCAGTGCACTTCACTTCTGGGGCCAAATGTCAGAGGGACAATAACAGATATCTTTCTTGGCTCCCAACAATGGAGGAAATGGGCTTGCAAGGAAAGAGAATAACGGAAGTAAAGCTCTCCATCTTGTGTGTGAATAGGAGATAGGAAGTAGCCTTAAAATTCTGAAGTGCCTGAAAGACCAAGAACCACATGACTTGGAACACACTATACACCTGATTGACCTTCTTGATTACGGCTCTCTGTAGCTAGTGCTATAACAACTTTGCACTTAAAAAAAATTTAGTGCCTATTATGTAACAAGAACTTTCAATAACACATAACACAATAACACTCCAAGTAGTACGTGAAGAGCTGTCCCTGTATTTTATTTTTTAAACTTCACAAAACCCCTTCTCAGCAGTTACTATTATTATCAAAGCAATGCATGCACATCATTGAACAGATAGTACCAGCAGTCCTAACACTGAAAAAATAGCAACCTCCACTCTTCCGAATTCCTGTGTCCTTCTTCTAAGAGGTAACCACTCTCATTTCTCTTGATTGGTTTTTGGATTTGTTTCGGTATTTAACTCTACATTCTTGAATTACTGTTTACACTACTATTTCTTGAATTTTCAACTTGAAGCGTTAGCTATTCACTTCTTGTATGGAATATAAGGGTTTAGTTCTCTTGCAACCCTTACCCCTTTTTACATATACACAGCTGTCCTGTTTTTCCTGGAGTTGATAATTTTCACAAGCTTAGTTTTTATGTGGTTATCACTACAAATCCAACCCCAGAGTTCCCAAAGGATCTAAAAGTCTTCTCAATAAGATCAACACATCAGAGAATTGGATGGCTCCATATCTTTTTTTTCTGGAGACATCCTTTTAGAAACTTCTGTCGACTTGTCTCTAGCCTTCATCATGGCTGTCTTCCTTTCACCTTCATCCTTGGAATTTTCTTCATCAGTCTCTTGTGTTGGACCCTTTGTTTCCTGAATCCCATGTCATCCTCTGACCACTCCCTTGTCTTGGTGGAGTACATATTCCAGCAGCTTCCTGAAAAGGATTCACGGAAGATAAATTTTTTGAGAGGTTATCCCTCGTATTCTGAAATTTTGACAGTGTGCTTTGGCATGTGTCTTAAAGTCATTGTACTGGATACTTAGTTGGCCCTTAAATTCGGTAACTTTTGGGGAAAATGCTTCTTTTATTCTGTTTGATTATTTCCTCTCTGTTTTTTTTTTTTCTGTTCTTTCTCTGGGAGCTCCTAATGGAGAGTTGGTTCTTTCATTTTCTATCTTGTCTTTATTTCCTACCTCTTTAGCCATTTTGTTCTGTGTTCTAAAGTTTTTTTTTTTTCAGTATATGTTCTGTCTACTGAATTAAAAACAATTGCACTCTAATAGTTTGAATCTTCAAGAGCTCATTCTTGTTCTCAGAATGTTCCTTTCTGTTTCTAGCATCAGTGAATGTTTTATGTAACCAAACCATCCATGCCCTTCTCTGAGACTATTAATTATAAGGTTTGTTTTATGGCTTCTTCTGCTCCCTGCATTGTTTCAATGTTTGTTTTAGCTTCTTTTTTTTTTCTATTAAAGATTTTTCTCCAGTGTTTGATTATCCTTAGCTATTCATCTGTATTTAGGAGTGAGGCAACTGAAATCTGTGTGTGTGCATTGGGGCAATTGACTGGTGGGTTTTACATCCTTAGGTGGCCATTTCATTTGTATGTCAGCATCTGTGGGTCTTTTCTCTTAGGTCAATCAAGTTCCTTTCAATTTCCTGCCTGGGGGCAGGGTAGGGGGTGGGGGAGAAGGCTGACTGCTAGCATTAATGGTGTTGATGGGAAAGAGGAAAGGGGAGGGGCTGTTTAGTATCACCCTTCCTCTGAACTGAGACTGGTAACCCTACTTAAAAATCACCATCATTATCACCATCATCATCTTCATCGTAATAATAGCCAAGACTTATTGAGGTCTTACTTCATCAAACATAAAGATTTATGTACAAGAATGTTCTTTACATCATTGTTTAACATAGTGAAAAAATTGGAGATAATTTTCTAAATGCCTAAAATGAGATTGATTACAAAAATCATGGTGTAATGGTACAATGAAATGGCATGCAGCCATTGAAAACAATCTAATAGCCCCAGTTGTTGAGGCCAGCCACCTCCCACAGGGCTACTTAATAAAGGTCCCATTTCACTTGAACTGGTCTAATCATTCCCTCCATGTTAGCCACCCCCCTAGGGTTGCATTGAAAAGAAAGTAGTGGCTGCCTTTGGGCAACTGCAGTGATGGTGAGAGACTATCCCCAAGTCCCCTCTCCTTGGCAGAAAGGAGGCAGTGGTGTGCTGGTAAATCTTTAACAGTCCACTGGAGGCATCTCCTGAGTGTAAACACTTCCGCCATGGCCAATTTCAGGGTATCACTATGATGTCAGCTGGCTAACATGTTTTCTGAAAATTTAACCATCCATTTTTGTGAGGTAGGAGGAGTTGACTCCAGCACAGAGCTGGAGGGAGGTGTCAGAGAACCACAGTGCTTAGACATTTGCTTAGCCACCAGGCCTGCTTTGTAGGCCAGGCCTAGTGCCACTGGAAAGGAGTCAAGAACTTTAGAATCTAAAGAGTGAGGGGACTGCGAGGTGAAGAGGGAACAAATAACTTATTGAATTTCTCCTTCCCAAGAGGGATGGGAGCCAGGGCCTTGGAAGAGATTGGGAACTACAGGTTTTCCAGTTCTCTTACAACACACACACACACACACACACACACACACACACACACACACACTTACACACATGCACAGCATGGAGTCAAGAGGCAGATGCATCAGAGGAATGCAGAGAAGGATCACAAGCTGGAAGACGCAAGGGACATCAGTGCCTGGAAGAAGCTGCTCAGCACCCAGCTCCTCAGCGGCGACCCAAACTGCAGTCTTGCTGAGGGGGGAGGCATGAAATGGTAGCCTCTGCAGAGGTCAACTGTTTTCTCTTTCTTCTTCTGACCCCAACACCAGAAGGATAAGCAGCAGAAAGGGGGCAGGACAAGGAGCACGGATGGGGAGTGAGAAGGAGGAGAGCTGGGAATTAAATGGGAGATTAAGGTGCAAAACAAATAGGACTAAACCTCAAGAACCAGAATGGGCTTGTTTTAAAGACCAGAAGTTACTACAAGGTTATGGATCAGACTGAGATGGCATTAGGGTGCTTGCCATCTCATGGGGGAGCATAGTGTGAAGGGCATAGTTGGTAATTTTGGAAAAATTAAAACCGCTCCATGGTACATAGTGGTAACTGTAGAGGGGTGAATGTACAGTTTACGTAGAATTTTCTTCTTTGTGCTTTTGTGTGTGTACCTTTTTGTGTATATGTGTACCTATTTTTGTACAACAAATATGCGTAACATTTTTAAAAATTAAGGGTCATGTTACTGACGAGGATAAGGATGATGCCAGCAACAAGACATGAAGACATGAAGTTAAACATAAATGCACTTTCTGGTACATCCTGGTAATGCAAGGTGCTGGGAAGAATGCGGGCTTCAAGAAGTCCCCGGGGCATTCATAAAGAGCAAGGACTCTCTTTTGGAAAGAGAACGTACCTAGGGGGCAACTCCTTAATAGCTTTGATTCCCTCCTCCTACTCATTCCTTGAGGGCTACAGACAGAGTGTTTCTGATAAATACATTATTGGATCTTTAAATGGACAATTTAAAGCAGCTTAAAGAGAACAAGTGCCTCATGGCCTATTGATCTTATTACATCACTGGAGAGGCAACATTTTGTCTGCAAAAAGTTGATTTTTTCTTCTGTGATGTATACATTACTCAGAAACTTCTTGGCTTCCTGGGATTCTTAGTAAAAATTATATTTTCTCAGTGTAGGGTAGCAGAATTTTGTCACCCTAAAATATGTCTTTTTGGCATATTGTTTGAAGCTGCTTATTTTCTGAGAAACAGGAGACAAAGGAAACGCTCTGAAAACCAATTAAGAGTTGCCCTTTAGAAAGAAATATTTACATTTATAAGGGAAATCTCCACTTATAAGGATGACTCCCTCGCTCTCCCTCCCCTCTCCTGGAGGAGGATGTCCAGATCTCTGGAAACTCTTATCAATGGAAAAGGCACTAACGAATCTGCACTGCAGTCACCCTTGTTTATTGTGCTTTCCTGGTAACTTCCCATAACTGATTCTCCCACTCTCAACTTCCGCTTTAGCAGTGGAGGGTATTTAAGGTGAGGGCTTCTGCCATTTTGGCGAGTTACTCAGATTTTCTGGGTCTCTTCCACGTATACGTGTCATTAAACTTGTTTGATTTTCCTGTTGACATCTGTCTCATGTCAATTTAATTCTTACACCAGCCAGAAGGACCTAGAAAGGGTAGAGGAAAATTTCTTCCTCCCAATATTAGCAACAAGGTTCAGGCATTGTTCCTAATAGCTTGCTTGCCTCAGTCACCAAAACTAACTGGTTTTGCCCCCAGCAAAGGTAATGGCATTGCCTTTGGCAATAAATCTTAAAAGCAAAGTAAAGTTGTCCTTTCAACAGGCTCCCTGCCAGTTCTTTAAAATGACCCCAAACTATCCATCCATTTTTAATGCCTCCTTTGGCAGTTACTTCAAGTGATTAAAAAAATGTCTTAGCCACTCTAAAAGCTCCCCTCCCCCCAGGAAAATTTTCAAATTATTCTGTAACAGCTAAAAGTTGTTATAGTGCAGTCAATCCTAAAAGGTCATCGTAAACATTTTGTATTTGTGTGAGGCTATTCTGAAGTTTGAGTGCCATCTGGTTGACTGGCTGACATATTTCTAGGATTATCCTTGACAAGGTAGAATTCTCTAAGGAATCAGTCCCTCACTGAATATCTGCTCATGTTATTTCCATGTGCTAGGCATCATGTGTTATGTGTGTGTATGTGTATGTGTGTGTGTGTGTGTGTGTGTGTGTGTGTGTGTGTGTGTGTGTGTGTGTGTGTAGAGAGAGAGAGAGACAGACAGAGAGAGAGAGAGAGAGCCACAGTGAGACTCTCTCCTTTTCTCTATTTGCTACTTACCACCCTGTGACCCAGAGAAGTGACAATTTCCTGAGGAGAGCAGCTCATCTTCTGAGTCAGCCTTGCTCAAATTTGCTTGTGGAGTTTTCCAAAGAGCAAGATAATTGCCCCAATCCTTCCCTTCACTTTAGCAAAAGTGAAGTGCGTTGAAGATTTCCACTTTATATTCAGATGCTGAGGTCTTTGAGCCTGATTTCATCTGGGCCCAGACTAATTACTTTTATGACCTAGGCTGTTTATATCATTGATGTTTATGTCTCCAAGTTCAAAGTTATTTCTAACAAGGTAGACGGTAGAAATTTTACTTGGAAAATCTTTAGAAGACATGTAGAAGGTCTAGTTTTCAGTAGGTTGATTCTTCTCCAGGTGGAAGATCTAGAAACCAAAGGTGCTGGGAATGCAAACAAATATCCACAACATTGCCTAAGAAACTAGGCAATGTTTTTCCTAGTTTAAATGGAAAAGGCTAGGCCAGCCCCCTTCTTCAGCCCAGGGGTCTTATCTTTTACAAGGGCTCCCACGGTTGGGTGGAGGGAGGCCTGAGATTGGCTTCTTGGATGTCACTCCCTTTTCTTTAACAATCCATTGTGGGTTTGTTAAGAGATTGACTCTTTCTTTGCCTTTTGGGGGATGTGACTTATCTTGCAGGCTTGTGCCATTTCTTATGGTAATGGATTCTCTAAATTTCCTCCCCACTGTGTAAAATCAGGCTTCCCTTGATTTGGCTTAAACTGCCCTCATAAACTTGAAGGGGATTTTTCCTTTTTTCTCTTTCGGAATTCATTGTTCACTCCACAAGGCTTTTTGTGATTTTCTAGCTTTCCAGTGCATCTCCCCACCCCAGCCTTTATGACTGAAGGGCCGCTAATCTTTTTAATCATGCCTCTTTTCTGCCATATGGCAGCCCCTCCCACTCCCGTGCCCTTAATCTTTCTCCAGTCTTCTCTAGCTCTTTCGCCAACCCCTCCCCCTCTGTTAGATGTGCTCATCTGAAAGGGCAGTGACCTAAAGTGTCCCGAGGGCATGGCTGATGGGGTGATTTCTCTGACCCCTGTATTCTGGGAGATCCCACACTGCTGCAGAGTCCAGGTGGTGGATGGGATAGGGGTGGGGATGGGGTGACAGTGGAGTGAGGGGCAGGCCAAGAAGCTGGAGACTTCAGCAGCCAGACATTAAAAAAAAGATCAATGTGCTCATGAATACTTTACAATTAATAGCTAAGTTGCGGTTGACTGCTACGTTCTGGCAACTTCTCTATTCTTTGAGTCCTCCTTCCACTTGTTCCATGAGACCCCTTTGTGAGAGCCCCCTCACTTTCTTTGGCTTCCAAAGCTCCTCTTCTTGTTATTCAGTTTGAATAAACACACTTCCTTCTGGGGAGGGGTGTGTGGATCTGCAGTTCACTGGGGATGGTGAGGCAATGAAGAAATATCCTGGCACAGATACTAACTGTTCTGGACAAAGAGAGGAGAATGGTTCCTGGGCCCTGATGGATGATGACTATGAGCAATCGTTTGACTTCCTTTGTGCCCAGACAGCCCCAGGGACCTCAGTTTATGTGCCTCCGCCATAAGCGTTATCTGCTCAAGAGCTACCATGAAAGATGTGAGTCAGGAGACCTAGCTAAGTTGTCTAAATTATCCTTAGTTCTGAAGATAATCTGCAGATGGCATTAAGGATTCTCTAAAGGACTGCTCATGGTTTTATTCCCTGATTGTCTGGGTTAGACTTAGAGCTGAGGATGGGGTAAGGGAAGTGGAGAAAATAAGAGGGGAAAGTGAGGTGCTTCAAATATACACAAAGAGTGCCTCTATTAAGGACATCTCTTTCTGACTGCTCCCCAATCCTTATACCAAGGAGTCACCAAAAAAAAAAAAAAATGAGAGAGAGAACAAAAGTGGCAGTGCAGGCTGTGCAGTGAGGGCTGCCATGACATCTAGCTTATACTGGTTTATGATTTACTTTTCCCTCTGAACCTAAATTCTAAGCTTACATGTTAATAGAATTCATTGAGTAATGGCATCTTTCCTTCCTGGAACCTGAGCTGGATACACCAAGTGGAACTCCCACACATACACACTCAAGTGAGGGCCCATGATATTTCTGCACCAGCCGCCTCTCCTGAATGATGGGAATGCACAATGAGCTTGTAAAAGTAGAGCATGGCCAAAAATGGGCTTTCCTTAGTTTTTCAAAGAGGCAAACTAGTAAGATGGGGTAAGGTGATACTTTCTTATCCTGCTAGGTTTTTCCACTTGAAAGACCCTTGCAGTCTCTGGTGTTAAGGAAATTCAGTGAGTAAACTGGAAGTCTAATTGGCTTTACTAGGTGATTCATGAATGGGGCAGCACAGCATCCCATCTAGCAAGTAGAAGGGTGATCTGGGGGGATTGTACAAAATCAAAGGTTTTTTATAGGAAGAAGGGTGAGGTCAGGGAGTTATTAGCAAAAGAAAAGAAAGGATTATTTTTAGGCCAGGACATCTATTTTGAGGGGGTGGGGAGAAGAAATGGCAAGGGTTTTATGATGCAGATTACCTCTACTTCCTCTGGGGAGATGGCGAGTGTGTACATGGCAGAGGACCTCACTGGTGCTGACCAGAACATTCCAGACTGGTTGATTAAGATTACCTTCCTAGTGAAGAATAAAGCTGCAATTAGATTACATATTAAAGCTAAGTTTGATATCATGGGCTTTAGCACAAGTGAAGCTATTTTGGGCCTGTGTTTTCTTTCTTTAATGTTGGTATAGTTAGAATTCCTGAAATCCTCGCTTTCAAATCTAATTTCTGCCTGCCAACTGATTAAATGATGTAAACTGCAACATTAAGGTTTATATTTTCCAGTGAAACGTCCCCAGAATCTTTGGCAAGTACACATCAGTGTTGGATTCACTATTAAGAATACTACACACACTTAGAGTTCAGATATGCAATTATCTGAGGACAAAATTCACTGTCTTTGCATTTGACGGGTGAATGATACAATGTTATCAGAGGCAATAAATAAAAATACTCACATATCTGGGTTTGAAAAATTCTGGCTTTTCAGACATAACACACCTATTTCACTAGCTGTACAATTTAGCTTAAACATCTCCTATGAACCAGACCCAGTACCACCTCTTCTACAAGTTCTGGGTAAGTTCCATGAAATATTCTCTAAGTCACATGCTGAGTAGAAAGTTGAGATGGACTTTCCCTGCACATAGTAGAAATCATCCTGTTTATCTATTCTGGCTTGGTTGTGAGAAAGAACAAGTAGAGGAAGAGAGACTACCAAAAAAAAAAAAGTGAGAACGAATATGTTTGCAGACCTATATTCAGCAGATAATGTGCCTTGGACTGAGTGTGTGTTCACTTAAAGAATGGAGTGTAGACAATGGAACTTGATTCTATTTACCAGCCATTGAAATCTTCAGATGGCTACCAGGATGAAATGCAACACTCCATTTACCACTAAGTTTAGACCTCAGAGATGTTGAAAAGGTCTCCAGAGCATGGAAGATATATCTTAATCCCCTCCACCCCATCACCTCTGCAGCAAACATAGCTACATAGCTCTGGAGAAGTTGGCTTTCTCCTCTTGAAAATGAGAGACACACATTCCATTTTTCTGTAAAGTGGTTTTAACACCTCATTTTAAAAGTGAGGACCTGGTCAAACGATGTGCATATTGGTTTGTCAACCAGGTACTCTGGGTAATTATCATAACCATGGGGACTGGGGTAGAGGGGGTTGGAGTTTATTACCATCAGAAAACCAAAAGCACTGACCACATCCAGAGCACAACCTTCCAGTAGAATTTGTTTTTCTAGAAATAGAAAATCCTGGATTTTTCAAGGTTGTCATTTAGCGAAGGATGTACTTGGATTCTTCAGGTTTCCCAGGAAGTACACCCAGTGGTTCCATAAACATAGTAGTGATTCTGAGTCAAAAAGGATATGATACAGTAAACAGGGTATTTCTATCTTGATGGTAATGATACTGTAACTGGTCAACACTGGCATTCCAGAGGGTGCCAATAATGTCCTCAGCCCAGGAAATGTCTAACTCCTGCCTTTTTGGCTATTTGCTTTGTGATTTAGAACCCTCTTACAGCTCATGGTCACTCTTTTGGAAGTACAGGGCCCTGGGCAAACCAGCTGTAAGTCCCACAAGTAACCCCCCACTATTTTCGTTTCGTATTAAGGAGTGGAAAAACAAGAGTTCTTTTCTACATGCTCCTGGAATCTCGTTTGGAAAGCTGAGGCAGAAGACTCCAGGGAACTGCACAAGCAGAGAACTAGGACTGGGTAAATCGAGACTGCTATCACACGCAAGAGACAGAAGAGTATTGGTGCCCCTACTGTTGCCATGGATACAATAGAAGTGTGGGTGTGAGTGTGGGCACATGACTCTGATCTTAAGAGTATGTCATTGCTGTGTCAAGTCTTTCACCGTTAACCTCTGGAAGTTGGGGCTAACAGTTCTGTCTGATCGCTGAAGCAATATAGCTCCTATAGTCTCAGGGAGCCCCTGAAGCATTTTCTCCTATTTCCTCTGCATAAGTGTTTCTGGGTTCTAATGAAAGTCATGGGAGCTTTGATCTTCAAGGCCAATATCCCTTAACAGAGCTAGTGTGAGGAGGAGTGACTCGGACAAAAGACAGCCCTAATTTAAGAAACAGATATCAAATACTGTCTAAGGTTTCTGCAGGGCAGCTAAAGGGGAGAGAATGATCAATTACAAATCAGGAATGGCTAGCCAAAACCCAGACTCCTTCACCACAAGCTGGTGGTAGGCCAAAATGTGAAGTCAAACAATAGTGTCACCATCAGTTGACACTTGAATTTGCCCTCTACGGAAAGTCTGCCTCAGAGAATTCAGTAAGGCAGCTGGCAGGTTGGAGAAGTCATTTGTCACTTCACCCAGGGAAGCCTGTAATCTAATAGCATCAGTTCTGCTGGAAACAAGAGCACAGGGGCAGGGCTGCTCTGGAGAAGGCAACCTGAGCAGTGCCAGCGTGCTTGGCAGAGCCCCAGATACAGGTCACAGGCTCTGGCTCCTCAGATGGCCTTACCCAGAGAACAGAGCCTCAGGCAGCCCTGAGTACTTCCGACTACCTTGTTACTTGTGACATCCAGTAAGACCCAATGTAGAAATTCCTCAAAAAATGGAAAAGAGAACTACCAAACAATCCAGCAATTCCACTTTGGGTATTTATCTGAAGAAAACAAAAACATTAATTAGAAAAGATATATGCACCCCTGTGTTAATTGCAGCATTATTTACAATAGCTAAGATGTGAAAGCAACCCAAAGGTCAATCAATAGAAGAATAGATGAAGAAGATGTGACATGTGTGTGTGTATATACACATAAACATATATACATACACACACAAAATATACACAATGGAATATTACTTAACCATAAAAAGAATGTTTTTTGAGGAAACTCCATACTGTTTTCCATAGTAGCTGCACCAATTTACATTCCCAGCATCAGTGCATGAGAGTTCCCTTTTCTCCACATCCTCACCAACACTTGCTATTTCTTGTCTTTTTTGGTAATAGCTATCTTGACAGGTGTGAGGTGATGGCTCACTGTCATTTTGATTTGCATTTCCCTGATGATTAGTGATGCTGGGCCTCATTTCACGTGCCTGTTGGCCATCTGTATGTTTTTTTTGTAAAAATATCTATTCAGGTCCTCTGCTCATTTTTTATTGGGTTACTTTTTTGATATTGAGTTGTATGACTTCTTTATACATTTTGGATATTAACCCCTTGCCTGATATGTTATTTACAAATACCTTCTTCCATTAAGTCAGAAATGTATATCTTATTTACACTGATGATAAATATGTCATGGTTAAAAGCAAAGTACCAACTAATGTTGAGATTACTCAGTCAATATAAAAAAGGGGGAAATCCTTCTTTATGTGCACATGTGTGTAAGTGCACATATGTGTAATTACACATATAAATACATAGAGCTCTGCACATAATCTCATGGGGTTTACAGGCCCTCTAAAGCCCCAGGTTAAGGACCTCTGGTATGCAAGACCAGAGAGGTAGGGCAGCTAGTCAGATGGCTATCTCAATAACCCGATAAAATACTTTGCAGAAAATTTTAGGTGGATGGAGATTTAAAAAGTCGTTACTTTTCTTCCCCCTCAAACCTTCATTCTAAAAGAACGTTGCTTCACATTCTTAGTTTCCATCTTTTCTTCTTATTTCCTTCTTGTGTCTTTAAAGATGATCATAAGCTTTTCTAGAAAAATGAAAATCATAGCTGGTTTGTAACATTTCCATCTATTTTCCTCTGTTCCTCTTCACTTTTCTCTGTTGAAGTTAGCCAGGTCTCGAGTTGTTGGTCAGTAAGCATTTAAATTTAATTCTAAGTAATTTAATTGTATTACTCCATATGTTATCCATTAATACTCTTTATGGTCATCACTGGTCTTTCAAGCTACTACTATACCCTTATATTGTTATATATGCAGGTCTATACCCATGACCATTAATATCATCCATATGTAAAAGTTGTCCTTTGTTCTATAGTTTTGGCTTGAAGCTCTCTGTCCCTTGGCCTCCTCAATGTACTTCCTTAGAAAGAGCAGCAGCCCGAGTCCTAATTGTGGCATACCCAGTATTTCATCTGTTACGGTTTCCCTCAGCAACTGCAGTCTGTGTCTTAAAGTCATGACTTGCACATCTTTATAGCACCTTTTTGTTTATTCAGCTTGTGGTTGTCCCACTTTACTCTATCATATTGTAGGTGTGTGAATATGGGACAGTTGTCTATTTTCCAACCTAGAGAGGCTGTGTTCGATGGTTATTGTTCCTTTACAAGTAGACTGGCTATGTTCTAAGACCTGACCTGTCATTGAATGTTTAATCCAGTTTCTGGATTTTGCTGGTAAAGCAAAAGTCATTCATTACAGCTTAAATCTATGATGTGATTCTGGGCAAACATGGCCGCAATTTTGTCCAGGAGTCAGTCCTAGAGAGTTTCTGATGGTGAACTTTGTTTCAGTGGAAAGCGTGATAGTTACCCCAGGCATCTTTTGTTTTTAAAGATGGGTCTGATAGACTTCTTCCTTTCCGTATCAGTGGTCAAATGCATCAGACAGAATGTTCTGACCAGCTGAAAAATTTCATTTGTGAGTCACTTCCTCCTTCGGTATCTCTACCAAAAAGCCTCCCTCCTAAGCTCAAAATGTGTATACTGTCCTCCAAGAGTGTGAGTGGCCCCATCAAACCCTATTAGATGAGAGGGAATGGTGGGTGGCAAGGAGGAACAAATCCATGACGCAGACACAAAGAAACACAGGCAGTGTGAAGCTCTCCCTCAAAGACCTTTCGAAAGCTGCAGCACCAGCCTCCACAAGACTTTTGCCAGACTAGATTCTGCCGGTGCCAGCCAAAGCTAAGCATGTGCCTGGGTATAAAGAAGTAGGGCAAGGGACAAGTGACAATGCAAAGCATCTCACATTCTACTGCCTTCTCTCCTTCCCTCCCTTTCCCCAGAGCTACATGTCAGAATGTCTGCCCTGGAAGGAAAGGATTGATCAAAGGACTCTCTAGGATCTGGGGTCAGAACAGTCTCTTGTATTTAAGCAGTATGATTGTCTCTGAGCAATTATCTAGTGGTTCAGGGCATGGGCTCCAGTGCTAGGCTCCTAGCATAGAGACTTTGGGGCAATTGCTTTACCTGAAAGCCCTTGGTTTTCTCATTTGGGATATGGCATTAATTACAGTATCCACCTCACTGTGTTGTTGTGAGGATCACATTAAACACATTAGATATGTGTATGTGTGTATATTTATATGTGTATGTCTTTAAGCAATATTTTAATAATAACTTATTATTATTATTCCCAAAGTTAGGGGCTCTTCCAGCCTGCCCTGTCCTCCTACAGTCATGAGTTCTCCACATTGCCCTTGGATTTCAACACTATGTTTAGTGTTCCAACAGAACCTTTAACTTCATAGGATTAGACTCCACCAATTTAGGTCCACGAGACTATTCATGTAGGGCTTTTTCCCTAAATCCCTTTGGTGATAGCTCTGGGGTCCCCTTGGGGCCCTAACACTGTAGCAGAAAATAAACCCCTTAATCTACAAGGAAATAAACAGAATATAAAGAGCAAGGGAAGTGAAACTGAGTAGCAAGAGGAAGGCTGCCTAACACATCAAAGGGGCCGTCATGCCAATAGGAAGCAGAGGACCAGAATACCCTTTTGGTTTGTGGTCTATTTACTTACTTCTACCTTACTTCTTCTACCCTCTTCTACCTTACTTCTACCCTCTCTCTTTTCCTCCCTCCTGTTTCCCCACCCTATGTAACAAAACCCAGCATGTCAGGCCACTGACCTTGTGGTAGCTCTTACTGTGTGGTGACTCATGCTGAGAAGCAGAAATAATTTGCCTGGTGGGGGAGGAAAAGGGAGTTGTGTCAGTGTGTGGGCATGCAGGGCAATTGCCTGGGTGGTAGACATACTCAGCTAAACCAGTAAATGAGTGAACTTTCCAGAGAAAATCCCCGGAGGCCCAGAGGCATGACATCCTTTTGGTGTAAGAAAGGAGCTAGGAGAGGGCAGAAAACCCTTGCCCTGATTCCAACCATCAAGTTTTGAGTTTGAGGGAAGGGGGTCATAGAGGACTTCATAGCAATGAGGTTTTTCAGATCTTGGTGATTATAGACCTAAATCTGGAGGATGTGTATAAAGGAGAGCAGAGAGCAAAATGGTGAATGAAGTGCTGCTGGCGTTCAGTCCTGTACCTTTCCCATCCTCCCCGGGCTCAAGGCTTTCCTTCCAGATGCTCTACGCTCCTCAGAGTGACTCTCTGCCCAGCTCCCCCTCCCACCCAGGTGGATTGTGGCCCAGCCCAAGTGTGACCAGGCATCCCCAAGTTTCATCACAGTGGAACCCATGAGTTTGCATTCAGCAGGAAGCCTGACCCACTCCAAAGGCAGGGTCTTAGTCTCTGCTGGGCTACCTTCTCTGTGGCACTTTCAGTGTCAAGCAATGAGGAGATGATGTGGGCAAGAAGACGCTCTTTTTCCTCTCTCCCACTGTGCATGGACAGACAACCACCCCCTCACTGTCCATTCACCCAGCTCTTCCAAAAGTACCACTGTCCCCTCTCCCTAGCCCCTACTCATGACTTCAGATTTGGGGACAACTTAAATGTAGCTCTTGTCCCCGAAGAAGGTCAGGGACATGTTCTTTGGACCCGTCTCACTCTACCAATAAAACTTCTCTTGATTTATAACCTATTCTCTTAGGCCCCTTCTGGGTGACTTAAATAGATTACATAATCAAATCCAAGTCTGAGTGTTGATGGCAGATAGATGATGGCTCACTCTGCTGTTTTTCTCAGGCAACACATACATTTTCATAGGGTCTTTCACTGCATTAGCCCAGGGATTGGCGTACTTTCTCTGTAAAGGACCAAATAGGAAATATTTTAGGCTTTCGGGGCCATAGACAGTCTTTGTCGCGGCTATTCAACTCGGCTACTATAGCATGACATTAGCAATAGACAATTTATAAACAAATTGGAGTGGCTGTGTTCCAATACGTAAATGAATTGAATTTCATGTAATTTTCACATGTCACAAAATGTCATTCTTCTTTTGATTTTTTAAAATCATATAAAAATATAAAAACGATTCTCAGTTTGGACATACAAAAACAGGTGGCAGGCTAGATTTGGCCAGTGGGCTGTAGTTTGCTAACTTGTGCCTTAGCCTAAAGGATTGATTCAAATGGGGATTTCACATCCTGTTTTTCAGAATGAGTCTGGAGGCAACCTCACCATCCTCTTCAAATTACACAAGCTAGGTGAAAATGCCTGCTATTTCATTCAACACAGATTATTGACTAACTAGTCTGTGCCAAGCGTTGTGCTAGGTATTATGTAAATACATTGATAGAATAGAACAGATGCTGTCTATGCCCGTATAGAGTTAAAATACAATGGGGGAAATAAACAATCAACACATAAATAGGCAATATATATGTTTCGTATTGAAGTATAGTCAATTTATAATGTGTTAAGCAATAAGTATCTAATTTCAAATTGCACGAAGGAAACACAGGAAAGCAATTGTAGAGAATGAGGATGAAGCCTACTTAGAAATTGTGGTCAGGGAGGAAAGACTTATATGTGGAGATATTTTTTTATTAAGGAGTTTGCCTGGTGAAGAGCAGCCAGGAATAGGGGAAAGAAAGTACTTTCCAGGCAGAATTCCCAGCATGTTTTAGGGACCTGAGACAGGAAAGAGTTTGCCTTATTCACAAACCTGAAAGAAGACAGTATGATTAGTAGGCTTAGAGGAAAGTGGCTCGAGAGGACACAGGAGAAGTAGGCAAAGGCCAGATTACGCAGCACCTTGGAGCCCATTGAAAGTGTATGGACTTCATTTAAAGTGCAAGGAAAGCTCTTCTAAAAGATTATTCTGGTTAATAGACTAGAAAGAAGGAGAGCTTATAAGTTAGATGACTAGTTAAGAGTTTATTGCAGTAGTATGGGCAACAAGTGATGGTGGCTTAGACTGGAGTGTTGGCAGTGAAAATAAAGAAGAATGGACAGGTACATGAAGTTTTTTTGAGCTAGAAACAATGGAATTTGCTGATTGGATGTTGGAGGTGAAAGAAATAGCAGAATCAAAAATGATTTGCTGGTTTCTGGCTTCAATAACTTGGTAGTTCATTTTGATGAGATGGAAAAGATGGAAAGGAATAGTTATATTGAGGGAGTAGGGAAGAGGGCACTAATCAGAAGTTTTATTTTGGACAGCTAAAGTTTAAGTTGTCTCTGAGAACTCCAAGTAGATCTCTAGGCAGTCGGTCATGTGAGTCTAGCATTTAGAGGAGAGTTTGGGTTGGGGATATGAATATGGAAGAAATCAACCTACAGATGCTATTTAATGTCATGTGAATAGAGACTACTTAGGGAGAGAGTCCAGATAGAGACAAGGTCCCAGAAACCAGTGCTGGGGAACTACAAAGTGTAGATATTGGCTAGAGAAGGAAACTTCAAAACAGCCTAAAAAGGAAGAGTCAAAGATACAGGAGAAATTTTTTTAAATTTATAGTGTCACAGAGGCTGAGAGAGGAAACTTTTAGAGGAGAGTAGTAAACTGTGTTGAACACTGTTAGAAGATCAAGTCAGATGAGGACAAAAAGGACCCTATGGATTTGGTAACTTGGAGGCCTTCAGTGACCTTGGGAAGAGGGTTTGGGTGGAGGCATGGCAGAGCAAGAGTGGCAATGGCTGAGGTTAACAGAGATATAAGACATGATGGGATTATCCCCATAAGATCAGTTCCAGAGCTGTGCTACTGATTGCATCACTTGGTGGTTTGTCCAAGACAGCTACTCTCTCAGGCAGCATTGAGTGCCACGGCCCTGATGGTGTGGTATGGCTCCTTGTACTCTTTCAATGGGAGTTTTAAAAGGAATAAGATGCTCATTCATTTACTTTTTTTTTTTTACTTTTTTGTTTGTTTATTTGTTTTGGGGGGGTAATTAGGTTTTTTGTTTGTTTATTTGTTTGTTTGTTTTTAATGGACGTTCTGGGGATTGAATCCAGAACCTCGTGCATGCTAAGCATGCACTCTACCACTGAGCTATACCCTCCCCCCTCATTCATTTATTTATTCAACAAATGTTTATTGTGTAATTAATAAGTGCTGGTTACTCTAGATTCTAGAGTAGAGAATGAAACAGACAAAACTTCCTGCCTTGGTGGAGCTTACATTCTAGTGACTAGTAAAGATGAGTAAATAGGCAACTACAATCAGTGTTTTAGATACTATGACATAAAGAAGATATGTTAATTAAGGTAATTAATTCCAACTGCTATAACAAACAACGCTCATGTATCAGTGGTTCAACACAATAAAAGTTTATTTATTGCTCATGTCACAGGCCAGTGCAGCTTAAACAGCTCTCCTGGGCAGCTTTCTTTCAAGTAGTTACTCAGGATCCAGGTTCTGTCACATGATGTCACCATCCCACAGACCGCCTTGGAGTCTGTCAGTCGATCCTCTGTATTCTGCAGGTTTATATGCAAAGATAGCCCATGGAGTATCACTTAACATGGCTTATGGCCAGACTTGAAAGTGACTAGAGGCCAATCCAATAGCAAGAGAGACTGGGAAATGTAATCTTCCTCTTTGTCCAATAAGGAAGTGGGGTTAGTGAGAAACTAGCCAGTCTCTGTCACTGAAGTATAGGGCACTATGAGGGTTCAGAGGAGGAGCCCTCAATATTTACTTCAAGTGTCAGGAAGCAGTTTCTGGATGAAGTGACCTCTACACTAAAGACCTGAAGGAGGAGGAAGAATTAACCTGGTGAAGTAGGGTTAAGAATGTCCCAAGCAGAGGGAACAGCAAGGGCTAGTAACAGGAGGCGAGAGAGAGCACAATTTGCTGGAGGAACTGAGTGAAGTTCAGCATGGCCAGAGTGTAGGGCATGAGCTCAGGGAACAGCGAGAGATGAGAATGAAGTAGGAGGCCAGTGCCAAGGGCGGGCATACCTTCAGGCTGATACTTACAGATTGAAGAAGCATCAAGAATTCCTCCAGGGCAGCTGGTGCCTGATGAAGACTTTGGGTTGAGGTACTAGGGCAGAGGTTTCAAACTCAAAGGCCTTCAGGGGCTAAGCAGAGATGCTGAGAACTTAAAACAGTAGGGAGCAGTGGTGCCTACAGTGAGGTGGAGTGTGCATGCTGTGCCTTAATATATTAAACACTAATACAAAAGCAAAGAACAAATTACTGTGCAGGACAAATGAACCACATCTGCTGTGGACGCCTGTTAGAAGGCTTCAAGAGCATTTCTATAGTCACCAAGGAGTTCAGGTCAAAAACAGGAGACAGGAAGTTTTCAGACACAAGATTTTGCATCCAAGTCTATTGTCATCATTCTGGTTTGCAAAGGTTTCACACTTACTTTCTGCTGTATTTGATTACCTGCAGGTAAGACTATAAGTTTCTTAAAGGTAGGAATGGGATTGTTTTATTTCCTTTTAATAATAATAATAATAATAATAATAATAATAATAATAATAATAATAATAATAATAATAATAAAAATGCCAGGCACTGCTGTGCTTTATTAACCCATTCAGTCCTCACAACAGCCTATGTGGGAGGTACTGTTACGCCCATTTTTAGATGAGGAGACTGAGAGTAACCCCACAGTGACTTGTCTGACTGTTTTAATGATACAACCAGCAGACTTGAATAGTTACTGCAGAGATTGTATGGCCTGCAGAACCTCAAGTATTTACTATCTGGCCCTTTACCGAAAAGATCCTGACCCCTGATCTATTGGGTCATATAGATACGTAAACGTAATTTCAGTACAAAATGGAGGAAGGCAGCATCTTTTCGTGAGAAAAGTACGGGCTTTGACTCACTGGAGACCAACAGACTTGGATTTGAATCTCAGCTCCATCTTTACTATGATTGGAGGCAAGTTACTTAACTTCTCTGGACCAGATAATAAGGTTAATAATGTTTTTTTCACATACCATTGTGAGGATTAGAGATAATGTATGTGGCATTTGCACAAAATGCTCAAAAGTTGATTATACTAGTATTACCAATAACTGTGTCAATAACATCTTGTGATAGAGGAAGCAAGGTGCAATGTGAACATGGTACATGGACACCTAAAACATTTTAGAGAATTTATGGATAGCCCCCTGGAGGAGGTGACCTTTGAGTTGGTGTCTAGTGTCACATGGACCTATTTTGAATCACAGTTCTTTCACTTACCATCTGTGTGACTCTGGGCAGATTATCATTTGGAGCCTCATTTCCTTCATATGTAAAATAAAACTGATAATAATCCTGCTGAGCTCACAGAGTCATTCTGAGGATTAAATGAGATGATGCATATATAACACTTAGTGCTATTTTTGGTATGTGATTAAGTATTCAATAAAAGTCAATCATTGGCATTGATGGTGTTGTGGTTGCTATTATAGTTTAGGACATGGATTTTGGAGTCAGAAAGACCTGGGTTTGTATTTTGTTCCTGGGCAAGTTAATTAACTTCTCTTAGTTTCCTCAGCTATAAGATGGAGGTAGCAACACTGAGTAGGGTGGTTATTCAGGTTAAATTATATGCTATATTAATCTCAAGGTCTGGCAGATAGTAAGTAGTCAATAAATGGTAGGTATTATTATTAGGCACAATGATGGCAACAGTGAGTGCCCAATAGATGCTATTGAATGACCAACTAACTAGTGGGTCCAAAGTAATCATATTCAGTAGTTGAGAGAGGGAAACCCAACAATTTCACAAAGTGAAGTTTGACATCACAAAATGATCATGGAACTCTCTCTAGCCAAAAGGTTTTGATATCTTATATATACTAAAATCTTTTAGGAATTTCCTGTTTTTAGTAATTACTAGTGCTAAGCCAATATATAAATATGACTTATGAGTGTGTGTAAAAGCTACTAAGCAATATGGGGAAATGGTCCTGCTGGCTACTTTTCTCTATCAATAAATAACCCATCATTTGATGAAGCAACAATCTCATTTCCCTAAGAAAATACCGGAAAGTACATCATCCAGAACTTTAAAAAACCCTGTTTGGTAAGCCTTTGGTAAATATATCTTTAGATAATGATAAACCAAGACCTTAGGCCAGATTCACAATCCCCTCCCCGGCTTCTGTGGCTGTAGTTACGCAAGGAAATGGAAAAAATGTTCAGAGAACAGGGGCCCTAGTCCAATATTTGGACTGATTAAATTTCCTAACCCCATTTCCTTCTGTGGTTCTTTTCCAGCCAGGCTAATGGCCTCCATTCAAGACTGGCCCTCAGAAAAGTCATGTAGCAAGCCAACTTTCACTTTGCCTCCTTCTAGACTTCCTTTTCATTCCTCTCTGCTCTCGGTCCCCAGTATCTTCCTGCTCTTTTCCAGTCTTACATAATCTATCCCTGCAATGTCTTGTATAAAGTAGCTTTCCAGGGCACAGGGCACCCATGCCCTCCCTCCCATTAAATCTGATCTGTCCTGTAGTTCACTCCTTTGGTGCTCTGCTACTGGTTTCCAAGACAACAGGAGCTAAAACTAGAACAGTATAGCTACTTCCCACTATCCAAACTCTGGCATGTTCAGTTCATTGCCCCAACAAACAGGCTCAGGAACTCCTCTATGATACCTGGCCAAGAGTTCTAGGTTTCCTAGGGTTGGGGTGGTGTTGCTGCATGAAATGCATGGTAGCTACCAACTGGACATTCTGCCTGCAGCAGTGCGTTGGCTTGTAGGGAGGGTGAGTTGTCCAGACAGAGCAAAGCTCCTGCTCCATGAAGCTAACTGGGGCAACCCTGGAGTACAGGTGAAATGAAGTACAATGGTGTTAATAATGAGACCGACCACCCAAGGATATTGTGATGATTGAATTAAGTAATACAAGTAAAGCTTTCAGAACAATAAATGTTAGCTTTATTTCCACCCACTGAAGATTGGTTAGCTAGCTGGCAGTGCTCACCCTCATTCAAGGACTGTACTCAGGGCTCCTGCTTCCTTCTTTCTCTACCCACAGAGCCTTTCCTGCCTGCCTGCTGCTAACCTCATTTGCCATCCATGCTAACCCAGAGATCATATGCTGGCAGCACGTATGTGCTGTGGACATATTTGTTTGGCCCACATGGTATTTTTTTTTTTTTTAAAGATTTCAGTTGGTTGACAACATTTACAAATCAGGAGATTCCCTTTAAAAGCTGGAGTTTTTTTTTTAAAAGTCTTAAATCCATCAACGCAGGCCCAAATTCTAGTTGGCAGATATCTGTTGCCTCTGAGTGGTGCCTGTCCCCTTAAAACCCACCATGCACTCTTGGGCTGGCCACTGTCCCCAGCAGACTCACTTTTCTCTTTCACTAACACTAGCAACAGCCCTTCAGGGCCCACCAGGAAGAGCCTCAATGTACTTATTAAAACTGGAGCCCCAACTAATGGCAACAGAATACAGGCTTATCCCCTGGAGGTCAGGGAAGGGGCTCAATATTCACAAAATTTAATTGCCTATCCCTACTTCCTGGAGGGAAGAGGAGAGATGTTCTTTTTGTCCTGGAGAAGGTTGCTCTTCACTGGTCAATGAGCCAAATGACCCCTCCTAATGGAGAAAGGGGAAAAGATACAATGGAGAAAGGAAGAAAATATAGCTATATATATGTAGTTATAAACTCATCCCTCATTAAACAAGGAAGCCCACATGTGTCTACTTCAACTAAGCAGTCTTTCTTGCCCAACAACTAAGGCTTTGTCTATGGAGTTTATAGGGCCATGTGTTATTCAAATACTTAGGGCTGCTTTGTGAATACACTGATGGGCAGTCTCCAGGAAAATGTTCTGGAAGTTTTCTAAAAGCTTGCAGGGTGGGATAGACATAAAGAATACTGAATGTTAACTCAGCCAAATTCTCCAGAGGGGCGGGCAGCATCTGGAAAAACCAGGGCAGCTGCAAACCCTGCCCAGTGGCTGGTCCTGGCAGGAATGCTTGTAGGAGTACAAAGTGCCTGCAGCTTGCTTTAAGTCTAAAGAAGAAAAATGGCAGATTGGTTCTTATGAGCTTGAGGGTAATGATAATAAACACATAGCACAGCTTACTGTAGCCCGGCACTGTTTCATTACCCAACAACAACCCAAAGAGAGAGGTCCTGTTATCACCTCCACTTTTACCCATGAGGAAACTGAGGCACAAGGAGGTAGGTAACTAGCTAAGGTTGTGAAACCAATTGGTATCAAAGTGAGGATTCTAACTCATGCAGTCGGCCTGGAGAGATTGTACTCCTAACCAACATACCATGGTTCTCAGAAGGGTCATGCGATCACCAGCAGCAGCATCACCCGGGAACTCCTTAGAACTTCAAATTCTTGGCCCCACCCAAGACCACCTGAATTGGAAATTCTGGAGGCAGGACCCAGAAATCTATGTTGTTAGCAAACTCTCTGGGTGATTCTGATGTCAGCATAGGTTTAAGAACCATGCTCTAGGGGATAAGGACTCCTAACAATTGTAATACAGCATCACAGGTTGCCAGCTGAAAAGAGTTGGCAGAGTACACAGTCACTTGAATGAGAAATGAAGGGTGTGGGAAGGGAGGAAAATCACTTTCCCACCAACTTGTCACAGCACCTGTGATTCCATTATTAGCCATTCATTCCTTTGGATTGTGAAGGCTTCACGATTTAGAAGACATCTTTATTAAAATGCAAATACACCTGGTAAAATGAATTCCATCAGCCAATTCCTTAAGGAATCTTATGAAGAGTGACCAGCTATTTCTATTTGCCTGGAAATGAAGAGTTTCTGGGAATTCAGGGCTTCTCAGTGCTAAAATAGACAGCCTATCCACTCTGCAGATCTGTCCAGGACTGAAGTGGTTCCTAAGAGACAGGACTTTTGGTGCTAAAACCAGAAAGTCCTAGGCAAACCCAGATGAGTTGGACATCCTCTTACGTAGGGAACAGAGCTCCATGTTAGAAACATGGATTGGACAACATGACTCATTGCCACACAGGGACTTGGAAGCCACACAACTAAAGATGTCCCAACTTTAAACATGAGTTTGACAGGAAAATTCCAGAATCAGGTTTTCCCAGCTTCAGCAAATGGATGGTGGTGAAGTTCGGCATCCAACAAAGACCCCAGGGGTTATCAGGACACATAATACCACAGCACCAGACTCTCATAAAATTTAGTGTTGAAAGACAAAGGGTTAAGAATTTCTCTCTCAAAAGTTAAACAAATGGCAGCACATATGTAAGACAGAAGAAGATGCCTCCATTGAAAACTATGGTAACAGCAATTCTTAAAGCCATGGGAAAATGCTACTTAAGGGAGGAAAGCAGGCGATAAAATGGCAGCTATCATTCTGAGGTAGTAGGATCTCAACCACGCAAGAAAATGTGCAGCAATAAAAGCTGGGAGAGAAATACGCTACCATGTTAGTATCGCTTACTGCCGGATGGTGGGATCATGCACAGGGGTGATTTTCTGCTACTTAAGTCTTTTCTATAACTCCCAAATTTCTACATTACCATGCAACCAGCAAATCATCAAAATAAATTAACGAGGGGAAGAAGAAGAAGAAAAAGCAGACTTCTCCACGGTGGACTGTGTTGGAGGGGAGTCACCCGACATGGGAGGTGCTCAGGGCACTGGACCTTCCCCTGGGAGGACTTCCCAGCCTGCAGCTGCTGGAAAAGAGGCCCAGGCACCTTTGACTGAGGCTGAACAGAACACAGACAACTACGCTGCAGGGGAGGAGGGGAGGGACTTCCATTTTTCTCAGACAGCCTGTGGGAACAAGGGCGGGGTGCCTATTCTTCTGCTATAGCCAACCATTGCCTGATTTTGCGGGACTGTGTTGCTGTGGCTCTATTATTGCTGCCATCTGTCACGCTTGTTGAACACTTTTCCGGAAGCTTGGCTGGACAATGTAGTTTGGTACAGGCTGAGATTACAGAGTAGACTTGTTTTGGCCTTTTGGATAGCCTGGCTTTGGGGTTGATTTAGTTAAAATGATGTTCTGATGCATTCCCTGGCAACACTGAAGGGGTAGATAGTCATGGAAGGACCGGGTGGTGGGTGGGGCCCAAGTGTCCCTTTTATGTGTCCCTGCTGCTCTAGCAGGGCTTTTGCAACTTTTGGAGAAGGTTCTCTCTTTTTCTTTTTTCTTTTCTTTTTCTTTTTCTTTTTCTTTTTTTTTTTTTAATGGAGAAGCTTCTTCGTGAAAGTGCAGCCAAGAGTTTTCTAACACCCACTCATCTCCTTCCCCAAAGGGGTGTGTACACTGCTGGTTCACCATAGGGTTGGTTTTGTAGCCCAGCATGTTCACAGAAGAAAGGGCATCGGCTGAGAGTAGAGTGAATCACACAATCAACGGCTAGGAGGTGCTCAAGGAGTTCCTCTACTTCAAGAACCTCTCTTTCTCAACCCTACTCACAGCACACAATTCGAGAATAAAAAGTGACTCTTTTGGCCTGGTGTATAGCTTGGCCTTGGGGTAGATGTTCTGCCTTGCCAGAGCGCTGATACAGGTCAAGATGAAGGGTCTTCATCAATCACTGGCTGAGTTGCAACAAGTTTGGAAGGTGATGAAGGAAGGCAATAAAATTTTGAGTCCCCTTGGCAAACTCACTCTACCCTCTCCCTGGAGCCACACAGGCGTAGGGGGAAGGATCGGAACCAATCTACCTGCCCAGGTGAATGCAAACACCTGCCTAGGAAATCATGCAAATACCCCTGGAACAAGCCTTGTAGGACACTAGTCTGAGGAGATATGCAAAAACCAAAAGTATGCAGCTCGCTCTCAGAAGTCCCAAACAGTACCCTCTGCTTGCCCTCCACCCTGCTATGCCCCTTACCTCATCCCAAATGGTGCCTCTGACCCCCAAGGCCAGAAAGGGAAAATACAAGCCATCCTTTCAGAGACAGGAACCTCAGAGGAGATGACAGGAAGCAAATGACCATCTCCTTGTTACATTTTCTGCGAGATTAACAATCACTTGGCTGTTTCTCTCCTATTCCTTAATGACCTAAGCAGTTCAGCTATTAAGTGATAAATCCTCTGTGTATTCATGACCAGCTGGTTTAATTCGGCAGCCCAAACTGGAACAGTCAAGATAATTGAGCTTGGAAGCATTAAAGAAGCCAGCCGCTCTGCATGGCGGAAAACAAACTCAACAGGCAGCAAGAGCCCTGTCCCCCAGAAAGAAATGCCAAAGCAGGAAACCGAATGGGATGAGGGTGTCAACTTTAGGGAGGGCAAGTGGAAGAGGAAAACAGGGAAGAGAGATTCCAGTTTCTTCTCATCACCTTCCCACTCCACTTTTGGCTTCTATCCAGGCAACCAGCTGAAGCCAGCTGGCCAGATTTACTCCAAGGGGCTCATCTGAGGCCCCAGTCAGCTGGGGGATGGGGGCAGAGGGAGGATGGGCTCACTACCTACTGGTTAAGAGAGATGATCTGGAAGGATGCCCTGCAACTCCTGTCTCTTTACTCACTGTCCATCCCAACCAACATCTGTTTTCTGAAAATAAATTCAAGGAAGGAAAGTGGGAGAAAATTTGCTGGTTGGCATTCAGCTTTTTCTTTTGTAGATTTTGGATGCTAAGTGGGCTTGGCTGGACAAGCAGAGGATGTTTGGATGAAAGAGACTTCTGCGTCTTTATCCCTGGTTGGGCATCTTGTATAGCCAGATGCCCACTCACTTGCTGCAGAAGACTGTACCAAGCCCTGTACCTTCTCTGTAGGCTACAGACCTTTAGAAGTGTTTCCATTGTTTTCCTGGAGAATAAGCTGTAGTTTAGCTGGTGCAACATCCAAGCAGATGAATAATTTACAGTTTCTTTCTAAACAGGTTGCTGTTTGTCCTGACAGAGCCTGACTCACCTCTAGATGGCTGACTAGAAAGTCTCAGCTCCAAACTCCCAGGACCAAACATCCTACTCCAGCAACACAGCATTAGGCTCATAAATCCAACCAACTCAAACATTTTCTCCTTGACTGAACAGCCCGAGTGAGAGTCTTGTTTACCCAGGGCCAACCTCTTTTCTGAATGAACCATGTTTAAGGGAGGAAATATCTGCTTGTAATCACTTTTCCTCATCTTGTCTCCATTTCACCTCCTTTCACATCATCATGCACACAGGTGACAGATGGATCTTTCAAACATTTATTTTCTAACTTTTGATTTTGAAATAATTATAGACTCACAAGAAGTTGCAGAAATAGTGCCAAGAGGTCTCATACCCATCACCCAGATTCCCCCAACTAGTGACATCTTACATAATTGTAGCCTGTTAGCAAAACCAGGCTTATTATAATGAACTAGACTGCAGATGCTGCTCAGATTTCAGCAGTAAAAAAGTAAACTATATAACACTATGATGAATCTCTAGTGCCCAAGGCTTCTGTTTCAAGTGTCTGCTTGCTGCTCAAGTCCCTCTGTGGTCAGGCCCCACTCCACTTATGCAGCTGCATTCCCACTGTTTCTTTAGCGCCCACAGCTCCTTCTGTGGGGCTGTTGTGTTCATTTTTGGGGGCCATACACATCACGGTTTCTGGGCCTCTTCTTCAGTAATTTCCCCCTCACTCCCCCCTTTTCCAAATTGTACCCTTTCATCTAGGCCTGGCTCATATCTTGTCTTTTCTAGAAAACTTTCCTGAGCCACTCCAGCCCACCTTGAGCTTTCCTTATTCTGAACTCATTATGATCAGAAATAACTGTCAGTGTGGTTTCCATAATTTTGCATGTGAGCTTTTGTTTCTTACACAAGCCTTGCATTCTTTTAAAAACTTTGTTAAAATAGAATAAAATAAAATATATTATGGTATCTACAGTAATAATCGTTTTTAGGTGCATGATTCTGTATCAAGTACGTTGTTGTGCAACCATCACCACTGTCTAGTCCGAGAACTTTACATCACATCAAACTGAAACTCTCTATGCCCATTTCCCTTTCGCCTCAGCCTATAGACATTAGTTTACTTTCTGTCTCGATAGATTTGACTCTTATAGGTACCTCATATAAGTCAAATCATACAATATTTATCTTTTGTTGAATTATTTTAAAATTGCTTCAAGACTTTTGCTAGTTTAGAAACTCTCCAAGGGCCTAGTCCCCTGATTAAAAAAAAAAAAGATAGGTAGATAGGTGATAGATAGATTTATAGATAGTCCCATAGTATCCAGCATAATTCTAGATGATTAACATATATTTTTCTCATTTTGTCAGGAAACCAAACCCCTTATTTTTGTGTTGTTTTGTTTTAAACTAGGGAATGTCTTATAAGACATCTCGTGTGCTTTTATTGTAGCTTTCCCAACTTTGGGTTAAAAACACATTCTGGGGCTGGGTCCGCATGTGCCTAGACCGAATGGATGTGGGCTCTAGACCCAGTGGATGCGGGCTGTGCTCACTGGATAGGGTATGTAAGCTGCCAAAGTTGCCTTCCTTTTGGCCCATCTTTGTAGGTAGATGTTGAGCTCACTGAGGAAGAGACAGTGTTTCTTTGATGTATCTTTGAAGCACCCAGGCAACGTCTGGGTGCCCCAAAAGCACTTAAATCGTGTTAGTATGGCCAGGGGGTGAGGGCTGGGGGTAGATGTAGCATGGTTGTCAAGGAATCTAGTTTGATAATGAAATGAAGATGGGGAAGAGCTTGGCACCACGTTGTAGGGCAAAGCAAGATCTGCAGGGCAAAATACTTCGGCTCTTGGTATCTTCATTGTGGCAGAATGAATAATAGTAACAGCAGACACAAATTGAGTACTTAAATACATGCCAGGTATTACTCTAGGCACTTGACACATATTATCTTTTAATCCTGGTAACAATCTTAAGAAGTAGGTACCATTACTAGGTTCATTTTACAGTTGAAGAAATTGAGGCATAGAATGGTTAAGCAGTTTACCCAAGTTTCTAAGAGTTAGGGTTGGAATTCAGATAGTCAGGCTCCAGAGCTCACTTTCCTAGACTCATATGAGGAATCCAAGGACACGAGAACCTTGAGAGGCTGAAGGACTTCTGGCTGGTGAGCTGAGGTGGTTAGAGCTCTGGGCCCAAGTAGGGAACTCTGTGGATCAATTAGCTTTGCTCCCCATCAAGGGCCAACCCTGGCTGAAAAACGGCTGCCTTTGGTCACAAGGAATGAGAGCTGGAAAAATTGAGTGCAGCCTCACCCCTGCTGGCAAAACAACTCCAAGCCCATAGCCTACTGTTAATGGGGCATTGATGTCATGTTCACTTATTGAGGACAGCATGTTTTGATACTAAGAAGCGCTGTGAACTTTTCAGTAACTAAGGACTGTATAAACTCTGGGTACTGCAGGCTTGTTATTTAAGGCAGGTCGCATGAAAGAGCTATTGTGTTTCTCCGGGCTCCCCCACCCCCACCCCAGGGAGCCCATTTATTTTACCGGTAGGAAATGAATGATGTTCAGCAATTTCTTTACCTAGCTGTGAGATAAAAGTATAGTCCCTTGGGCACCCAGCCCACTTCATGTATACAGGAAGTGACCCCCAAGTGGCTGACTGAGTTTTAGAACAATATATATCCTCCAGGAATACTTCCTGTTACAAAACTTCACTGAGCCCCTGAAGCAACAGAGTAAACAGTTTTGGCTCAGGTGAAAAGAAAGGCCCAGATGAAACAGTGAAAATGCATCACTGAGCTGAGGTAAAGGCCTGGTGCAGCTCTGTGTACGGGAATGGGAGAAGGGACTGGGTTCCGCCAGAGAAAGACAGGCCAAGCATAGGCAGGAATTTGAGAAAAGCCTGCAGGTAGGGATGTTCATATCGTATCTGGGGGACACTAAGGTGACTGGTTTGGTTGAAATGGATGATTTCTCTTGGGAAGCAGTGGTGAACAGGGCTGGAAATGTCAGATATTCTTAGGGAAGAAAGGCAGGCAGAAGGCTTTGCATTTAAAATAGGCAGAAATAATGTGTCAGAACTAGAAAGCTCAGCATGAGTGATTCCACCATGCTGCCTTTTTCAAAGGAGAACAGTTCCCTGGGGACTGCCCTCTCTCTCCTGGCTCGTACCTCTTTTAAGTGCAAGCTTTGGCAATACCAGGATGACAAAAGGACTGCCACTAGGTTAGTTGTGCTTCTCGGATGTTTGGGTTCCCTCCATGACACTGTACCAAGACTCTTGTCAGTTGCCTGCTGGTGTACTTGAAGGTTCCCAAGATCAATGTGACACAGGAAATAAATTAGGTAAATGTAGTGTTTATTGACAGTTATAGGCTTCTACTTCAAATCCATTTTGACTCCCTTACCCAGGTGAGCTGAGCTGGACAATGAAGAGACCTCAGACCCCTCCTTTACCCTCTTCTATAGCTTTTAACCAGTTGCTCATTTCCTTTCTCCCACTCCTCCTCTTGCTCTGCTCAGCAATCCTGCGCTGAGTTTCCTACTAATGGGGAGACAGTGCAGGAGAGAACTCACCTGGGAGAGAGAAAACATGAGGGCTTTGTTCTGGTCCTGCCAAACCCTCATTCAACTGGAAATCTTTCATTCCCCATAGTCTAACCTTGATGCATATCGGAGAGCCTGTCCCTGAGGTCACAGTGAGGGGTAGTGAGACTATATGGCCACTCCTCCAACTCCCACATAAACCTAGTCCCTCTTCTGGTTAAGGACCTGGGCTTTTGGAGCAAGGCATGTGGCCAATGAGGGGTACCACTGGCCCCTTCAAGGGGGATCAGAGTATAGCTGTATCCCTCAGGGCAGGAGGATGAGTGAGCATCAGAAAAGTCTTACCTGTACCTTCATAAAGACTCTTCTCCAAAAGTTGCAAAAGCCCTGCTAGAGCAGCAGGGACACATAAAAGGGACACTTGGCCCCCACCCACCACCTGGTCCTTCCATGACTATCTACCCCTTCAGTGTTGCCAGGGAATGCATCAGGACATCATTTTAACTAAATCAACCCCAAAGCCAGGCTATCCAAAAGGCCAAAACAAGTCTACTCTGTAATCTCAGCCTGTACCAAACTACATTGTCCAGCCAAGCTTCCGGAAAAGTGTTCAACAAGCGTGACAGATGGCAGCAATAATAGAGCCACAGCAACACAGTCCCGCAAAATCAGGCAATGGTTGGCTATAGCAGAAGAATAGGCACCCCGCCCTTGTTCCCACAGGCTGTCTGAGAAAAATGGAAGTCCCTCCCCTCCTACCCTGCAGCGTAGTTGTCTGTGTTCTGTTCAGCCTCAGTCAAAGGTGCCTGGGCCTCTTTTCCAGCAGCTGCAGGCTGGGAAGTCCTCCCAGGGGAAGGTCCAGTGCCCTGAGCACCTCCCATGTCGGGTGACTCCCCTCCAACACAGTCCACCGTGGAGAAGTCTGCTTTTTCTTCTTCTTCTTCCCCTCGTTAATTTATTTTGATGATTTGCTGGTTGCATGGTAATGTAGAAATTTGGGAGTTATAGAAAAGACTTAAGCAGCAGAAAATCACCCCTGTGCATGATCCCACCATCCGGCAGTAAGCGATACTAACATGGTAGCGTATTTCTCTCCCAGCTTTTATTGCTGCACATTTTCTTGCGTGGTTGAGATCCTACTACCTCAGAATGATAGCTGCCATTTTATCGCCTGCTTTCCTCCCTTAAGTAGCATTTTCCCATGGCTTTAAGAATTGCTGTTACCATAGTTTTAAATAGAGGCATCATTTTCTGTCTTACATCTACACTACCATTTATATAACCTTTAAGACACATAATGCTATAGTGTCAGGCCCTTCTATGAAATTTAGTGCTGCAAGATAAAGTAATAGCTGACATTGTTTGAGGGCTTATTATATGCAAAGTACTCTTCTAAATGCATCACAGGTACTCACTTAATCCTCATACAATTCTACAAGGCAGGTGCTGTTACTATCGCCAGGTGATAGAAGCACAACCTGGAACCCAGAAAAGATGGGTGACTTGCTCAGAGGAACACAGGTAGTGTTGGCAAAGCTTGGCTTTGAACCCAGGTATTGTGGCTCTAGAGTCTAGGCTCTTAGCCTCTGTAAACTGGCCAATCCAGGAACTAACCACAATCATTTAAGGCAATTTACAGACTAATATACAATATGCAGTAACATTTTCCAGTCAGGAGAAGTGTTCTTAGGATCCAATACATGTTCTGTCATTGGTTTACACTCTAGACTTGTAACACCATTTATCAGCCATAAATAACAGACTTCTCCCAAGGATGTGAAAAATCTTATGGGAAAGAGGATAGACAGAAAAAAGACTTTTGCTTCTCTAAAGTGTTACCTTGTATGTGCCAACTATACAGCATTTACCACCTGTAAACTTAAAACTTCTTTAGAAGAGAAATAGCCCACTAAGACAGGAATTGTAATATTACCACATAACAGGAGAAAATGGACCATTTTCTGTAGTGAGCCTCTCTTTCCTCAGAGTAGCATTTTAAACCTTCTCTCTCCCCAACAAATGGGGATGGTCACACTTTCAGCATCCAGAGTGCTCTTTCATTCCCTTTCTTTTCTCTTCCGTATCTTTAGAAACCTTCCCATTTCTCCACCCAGACATCCTGAGGTTCAGCACTTTCCCCGTCCTGTCCCTGCATCTCCACCACCGAAGTATTGATGTGGGTGTGGGCTTCGGTCAGGGTCAAAGCCTCCACCCTCTCTTGACAGCAGAGCTCCCCGCAGTAACAACAGTTGACTTGCCTAGCAACATTCATCACGGTGCATTCCCAGAAGTCTTGATCCCCCAGGTATCTCTTTGCATTTCTCCACCCCTGGGAGGATTCCAGACTTTTCTCCACACTGCTCTGCACTTGGTCCTCATCTCCCCTCTGGATCCTCCTCCTGCTTTGGCTCAGCTTGGAATGTGTATTTTCCAGAGCAGGAGCCCCCTCTAATGAAGGCTGCCCTGGAGCTGTTGCTGAGCAGGGGGCAGCTGCCTGGACCATCACACACCAAGGAAGAATGGCCTTTGTTTCTTGCTTACAGCTCGCCAGCTGAGGACCCATACTCACTCCTGAATATGCTGTAGAAGACTTGCCCTGCAAAAAGGTCTGAACCGGATCTGTAGTTGCAAATGATGCCCAAGCCTGGACTGTCAGAGGCCAAGGACAAGACATAACACCTTTGTCCTTTCTATTCCTCCTCTTAGGTCTGCTTTTCTTCCCTATGTTTTCCCCCTCATTAGCCAGGGAAGCCTCCTCCAATGAGATCTGGCCCGGAGCCACACATGAGCCTGGGCCGTCAGCCTGAGCACTTGGATAAGTAACCACTGACGTTTTATCCTTCTCGTCCTTTTGAGCCTTGCTTCTAAGCCCCACATTGACTCCATCATTGGCAAATGCTGCAGCCCCTGCAGGAGCTGTCGGTAACTGGCCTGGGCCCGTGTAAGATGCCCAAGCCTGGACTGTCAGAGGCCAAGGACTAGCCATGATACTTTTGTTCTTTTTATTTCTCTCTTTACGTCTGTTTTTCTGCCCTACTTTGATCTCCTCATTGGCTGCCAGAGGGCCCTCCTCCAGAGAGGGCGGAACTGGACTTGCTGCTGGCAAAGGGGCAACAGCCGGTGCCTTACAAGATTGAGTGAGAATGGATGTCTTTTCCTTCTCATCATCACTCCTTTGCTCCCTGGTTTCATTCCCCACAGTGATTTCAATATTATCACCTGGGAAAGGCTCCGTGACACAAGTGTGACCCAGAACTGGGGCTGCAGAAGATGCCCGAGTCTGCAGCGTCAGAGGCCAAGGAAGATACACAATCTTATCTTCCTTTCTATTCCTCCTTTTACGGCTGTTTTTCTTCCCCATGTTTCTCCTGCTATTAGCCTCCTGCAGTGTGGTGTGAATGGGAGCCTCCTGTGGGCTAGAGGGCTCAGCCTCGGCACTGGGATACAGACTGAAATCAGACATTTTGTCCGTCACATTACCCTCTCTTGGACCCATGGTTTCCTGCCCCTCATTTACCCCACTACTTGCAGCGAGAGTAGCATCTACAGTTGCAGTCTCAACTGTAGGTGGGGCTCCTTCGTGTGCCGTGGCAGAATCTGTGTTGCTGGCCTGCGTTGTTAGAGCTTCCATGTGAGCTAAAACGTCTTTTTTCATGTTTCGCTCTCCCTCCACTTTTTCCATGCTTTTGTTTCTGGATCAGTTAAAGTGTTTACCTGGAACAGAGTAAGTAGAAGTAATCCAACAGGGAAAAGTGAGTTACAGTCGAGACTAGCAAAGAGCCCCTTGTGGCAGGAAAGGATCAAACATCAAGTCTGGGGGCTGAAATCAAGGATACCTGAAATCACTTAGGCACACAGCAGGTTGAGGAGGTGGTGAACAAGGTAACGGTGTCAGACACCTGTTCTTATTGGCAGCTGGCTCACTGATGTGGTGCTAGATCCACCACAACCTCCCAGAAGATGCTCCACTCCTAGGGCGGTACATCTGCTGGCGACCTTGGATGCCCTCAAAATACTGATGGGTGGCACGATTTTCACTCTTCATCAGCTTTCAATATCAGCATTGTCTTCTTTGAGACTAGAGGACAATACTGGAAAAGCAACAACAACAATAACATAGATATTGGGATAAATATTCCTGTTTGCACCTGAGAGGTATAGAGACATTGCATAATGGTCAGTCGTGTTACCTTTTGATGCTTCAGATAGCCTAGAAGACCAAACCATAGGTGAGAAAGCTGTAGTTGAGCCTATAAAATCAGAGAGAGAAAACATTACCAAATTGAACCTTGGCCAGGTGCCCCTGGGTACCATTCTGAGCAGACTCTTACCTTGCTATCCCAGAAATGTTCTGTCAGTTTCTTCCCAAGCTCTCTCTTTTTGGTCCCATGCAGCAGAATTGGTGTACACACCAAAGACCCAGAGAGTCTACTTAATCTGCTACCACAACATTTTTATCATTTAATGAAGAAGAGATTCTGTTCAGTTCAGTGTGTTATTAGCATTTAGTTCTTTCTGACTGATTTCTGATTCTTCGCCAGTTAAAAATCCAGGTCTGGGTTGGGGGCCTCACTCCGTCAGCCAGTAGAACCCATTCTTCCAGCATTCTAGATAAGAAGAACTATAGAGACAGTTCCTATTTCTCCAATAGTCTCACTGCAAATTCCAGTCCTTTTTAAAGCTTTTTACTGTACTATATATATGTGCAACATAATCTTGGAATGGGCTAATTATTTACATAATATCCTTTCTCTCTGAGCAAACATTTTTTGTTGACCTTTTGACTAAAAGAGAAAAAACAAAGAAGAATAAATCAAGGAGGGATCAAACTCCCTTTCTCTGGTTATGACTGACACAGAGAACTCAATGAGGCCCCTGTGTTTTTCTTTGATAAGAAAGTGTAACCATACAACAGAGCAAAGCAAGGCCTGGCATTGACCTAGTAGAGTTAGAAGTGGAAAACTTGTTTTTATTTTTTTCCAGAATGTGTTTTTTATCTAGAACAAGAGATGTGGCAGTGTCTATGTGAATGTGATGTCCCCAATGGAGATGGGGGAGGGCCATCTGCACCTTCTGTTGGGTGGCAAAAAGGGCCTAGAACTATTTTTGCACAGGTAATCTTACCCAATCCTCTTTCAAGTACTCCCAATGTAAAATTGTAGAAAGAGAAATCAGGCAGTAAAAACTGCATACACCAATTACCTGGCATGGTTTCTGCTTTTTAAACATCTTCCCTGATGCAATGGTTGTCTTTTTCACTGCTCAGTACATAGGTTAAAGTAGTTGCAGTGCTAAGGCTAGCCTAGCTCATGACAAATGAACAGGTTATCACTAGATGAAAGCCAGCTGGCTGGCTGCGAAGAGGCCACAATAGGTGAAATTTACCTTGTTCAATGTGGTAGAGTCCAAGGTTGTGTCTCCTCACTGAGAGGGTCTGTAGTCCAGTGGTGGATGTATATTAACCAAGCACACAGAGCCAGGTCTCTGTCTCTGTTTTCTCTACCCATAGGCACATTCATGTTCCTATGTCTATATCTATGTAAGCTAGCCTGTCCCCTGGACTCCACGTGGAGGATGACCACCTAATTCAGGCTCCTTAGATTTCTCTCTGGTGTGTCTACCCTTTTGTTTATACAGATTTCTTCATTTATTCAACAAATATTTACTGAAACTGCCATGTGCCAAGCATGAGGCTAGGTGCAGGAGAGTATATACTTAGGCTATTTGTAGTCATTTTTCATTTTGATTTCTCCGAGGTGACTACCTTGATTGGATTCTATATGTTTTCAAACCTCAAGTCACACATGGACAGGCACTCTCTGATTTGGCTCTCAGAGATAGGTAATGACATCGCTTTACAGGGATTCTGTTAGTTTAATTATCAGAGGCCAACCTAATTATTTAGCCTTTCTCCAGATTACTGAGTCCTCCATACTCTCTGCCCTCTTACTTGCAATACAGCTCTTTGGCTTTTGGATGGGAAGAGAATAACTCCTGATTTCAGTATCTTCCATCTGCATGATACAATTACCAATTCTTTTCCAGCTTTTCAGTTAGGGGGTAACAACTGTTTGATGCCCATTTATTTATGTGTTATGTGTTAATCCAATTGACATGTGTTGTGGCATAGGAACTGTCTGGTATTCCTCCTTTGTTAGGCAGGAGCCTATCATTTTAGGCCTAACAGTCAGGGTCCTGTGAGGGGTGAAGATTTGAAATCATGTCCTGAAAGGGTTGGCAACCAGGAAAAGACAGCCCATATCATTTAGGATTCTTTCATTGCAAGTGACAAAAAAAAAAAAAAAAAAAAAAAAAAAAAGAAGAAGAAGAAGAAGAAGAAGAAGAAGAAGAAAAGAGAAAAAAAAAAAAGACTCAAACTGGCTTAAACAAAACAGGCAATTTATAGCTTGCCATAAGCTTAATAAATTCAGAGGTAGAGTCAACTTCATACATGGCTTAATCCACAGTGCAGATTGCCTCACTGAGAGCCAACAGAGATGCTTCCCCTGGATTGGTTTCCATTTTTAGGCTCTTACTGGAGACCCCTGGCACCTTCAGTCTCACAATGCCTAATCCAGCAGTGGTGTTTCCCTCCTTCATAGAGCAACGGATGTCCCTAAATTGAGTCTTGTTGGTACTAATGGCCTGACATAAGTCATGTGTCCATCGCTGAACCAATTGTGGATGGAATGTCCAAATACTGGGTCTCTTCAAATTCAAGAGGGAAGCTGGAAAGTAAGAATGAAAGTACATGATCAGACGTGGTTGAGAAGATAGGGAAGGTGAAGAATGAGCCATGGGGAAGTGAAAAAAACCTAAAGCAATTCCTGAGCATGAATTTAAACATTGTCTTTTTAAAAAATAAATAGCTTTATTGAAATATAATTTACATACCATAAAACTCACCCTTTAAAGTGGGTGAGTTTAGTTTAGTTTAGCATATTCACAGAGTTGTGCATTGATCATCACTACCTAATACAAGACCTTTTCAACCCCCCAAAAAAACCCTGCATATCTATTAGCAGTCACTCTTCATTGTCTCCCCTCTCCTCAGCCTCTGACGATCTCTTTTATGTTTCTACAGGTTTGCCTATTCTGGACATTTCATATAAACAGAATCATATAATTACATATAATCATACAATATGTGACATTTTATATTTGGCTTTTTCACATAGCATACTATTTTTAAGGTTCATCTATGTTGTAGCATGTATCAGTAATTCATTCCTTTTTATGGCCAATTAATATTTCATTATATTAATATGTTAAATTTTGTTTATCCATTCATCAGTTGATGGACACTGAGGTTATTCCATCTTTTGGCTATTATGAATAATGCTGCTAGAAACATTTGAGTACGGGTTTTGGGTGGGCTTATGTTTTCAATTTTCTTGGGTCTACACTTGGGTGGAATTGCTGGATTATATGGTAACTTTACATTTAACCATTTGATTAGCTGCCAGACTCTTCCACAGGGGCTGTATCACTTTACATTCACATCAGCAATGCACAAGTGTTCCATTTTCTCCATATCTTTGCCAACTCGTCACTATCTGTCTTTTTGATTAATGCCATCTTCATGGGTATAAAGTGGTATCTCATTGTGGTTTTGGTTTTCAATTCTTTAACGAGTCATGATGTTAAGCATCTTTTCATGTGTTTTTCAGCCATTTCCATGTTTTCTTAGGAGAACTTGAATTGGGAAAAGTAGCCCTAAAGGGCAATATTCATAATAACGACAAAATTGAATATGTAGTATTAATTAGATAACGGTATTGTATCAATTTTAAATTTCTTGATTTAGGTAAATGTACTGTGTTTATGTAAAAGAATGTACTGTTCTTAGAAAATATACAGTGACATATTTAGGGGCAAAGGGTCATGATGTCTCCAACTTGATCCCAAATAGTTCAGAGGAAAAAAAAGTATACAGAGAGAGAAAGACAGACAGACAGGCAGAGACAGAATGCTAAAGTAATTGAAGTAGATTGGGTAAAATATAAATAATTGTAAGTTGGAAATTATATCAAAACAAAATTTACCAAAAAATGAGGTAGGTACTATTATTATCCTATACTACAGATGAGGAGAGTGAGAATCAGAAAGCAAAGTAATTTACACAGCTAGTAAGAGGTGGAGATTGGATTCAAACATAGGGTTGTCTGAATCCAAAGTCCATGTTGTCTCAAATGAGCAATTTTGCTGTTTTTAAGAACAGAATGTATACTTCTAAGTCAGTGCTTTCTTTAAAGCAGTCATCTTGGAGGGCTATATGCTCATTCAATTGATGATCTTGCTGCCTAGAACCCTGTCTTTGAAAAATACCATTTAAGGTCATTTTGCTAGTCATATACTTAGAGTTCACCTATTGGTTTTTCATCTATATTCTCCATATCTCAGCGTTACTCCCAAAATGACTATTTCGAAGGAAATACATGAAGTATGTTACATCTGTTTTAAAAGTTGTCATGTGGCTTTATAGATATCAGCAGCATGGGTACCACCTGGAAGCTTCTTTAGAAATGCAGAATCTTGGGCCTCATCTCAGACCTGCTGAATCAGAACTTGTATTTTAACAAGATTCATAGGTAATTTGTATGCACATGAAAATTTGAGACACCCTGGGATATAGAATATGCTTATATCTAACACAATTTCTTAATATATCAATTTTATACATAGGATGAGAGACAAGGATGTGGAGTTGCAAGCTCTTAACTGATGTACATCTTCAGCTTTACTAGATATCACCAAATTAGGCTCTAAAGAAATCTTACATATTTTTGTTACCATCCATATAGTATGAAGTTCCATTTCCCCATGTCCCCACTAACACTTGGTGCTGCTGTCTTTTTAAATTTTCAGCCAATCTGAAAGGTGTTATATAGTATCTTGTTGCTTTAATTTGCATTTCTCCGGTGACTATGAGGATGAGTATATTTTCACATGCTTATTGTCTATTTAGGTTTCCTGTTCTATGAATCACTTGTTTATGTGTCCGTCCTCCCCTTCCCCTTTAGGGTTGTTTTCCTTTTTACTTACGGATATATATTCTGGGTACAAATTCTTTCTTAGTTATATGCGCTACAGTTATCTTCTCCGGTATGTGAACTGTCTTTTTTATATTTTGATATTTTTTGTGGTATAATAGTTTCAAAATATAATTAATTAAAATATATTAAGAATTTCTTTTTGGTTTAGGCTTTTTGTGCTTGGTTTAAGAAATCCTTCCCTGCCTTGAGATCATAAAGATACCCTCCTCCACATTCTACTACAAGTTTTAAAGTTTTGCTTGTCATATATAGCTCTTTAATCCATCTGAAACTTGTTTTGTATATGGTGTGAGTTAGGATTGTTCTTGGCTCTTTCATCATCCCACGTTGGGATTATTATTATAACCGCATTGAGTTTATTGATTCATTTTGGGGAGGACTGACATCTTAATATAATCATATAAGACTTTCCATCTACAAACATGATATTTTTTTCATTTATTCAGGTCTTCCTTTATGTACTTTACTAATGTTTTATAATTTTCTTCATATAAGGTTCTACATCTTTCCTTTTTATAATTTCTAATACATTATTGTTTTATTTCTAATTTTAGTGTGTTGATCTTATATACAGCATTTGTCAAACTCTATAGTTCTAATTGTTTGTCTGCAGATGTTTTGGATTTTCTATGTAACCAATTATATCATCTGCAAATAACAATTTTGTATCACCCTTTCTAATTCTTGTACTTTATTTATTTTTTTGCTTATCTTTTGTAGTCACCTAAACTTCCAGCACTATAAGCAATATAAGTTTACAGATTACATATAGAAATATGTAGGTAAATAAAAGAAGAACCCAGTTTTAAGTGTTGGGAGTGGTTATCCTTGAGAAATGTGACTGGGGAGTGAAGAAGGAGAGATCACCACTTTTCATTTTAAGCCTTTATGTACTATTTTTTTAAAGGATTTGTTTATTTATATCAATCAGTACAGACTCAGGGATTCCCATTTTACCTATGGGTCCTCATCTCTTACTATCATGTATTTATTTTTAAATAAAACTTCCAATGTTGAGATAATTTTAGATTCACATGCAATTGTAAGGAATAATACAGAGAGATCTCTTGTACTCTACCCAATTTCCCCTGATGGTAACATCTTGCAAAACCATAGCACACTATCACAAGCAGGATATTGATATCGACACAGTCGAGATAGAACAGTTCCATTACCTTCATGTTGCTGTTTTATAGCTACACTCACTTCCTTCCTGCCTACAACCCACTCCTTAACCTCTGGCAACCACTAAGCTGTTCTCTATTTCTATAATTTTTATCATTTCAAGAATGTCAGATAAGTGAAATCATACAGTATGTAACCTTTGGGATTAGCTTTTTTCATTCAGCATCTCTGGAGATTCATTCAGATTGTTATGTGTATTGGTAGTTTGTTTCTTTTATTCCTCAGTAGTGTTCCATGATTTGGATGCACTACTAATTGTCTAACAATTCATCTGTTGAAAGGCATCTGGGTTGTTTCCAGTTTTGACTCACTATAAATAAAGCTGCTGTAAATATCCATCTATGTATTTTTGTGTGAACATAAGTCTTCATTTATCTCAAGTAAATGCCAGGGTTATACGGTAGTTGCCTATTTAGTTTTATAAGAAACTGCCAAACTGTTTTCCAGAGTGGTTTTACCACTTGACGTTCCCACCAAGAATGTCTGAGTGACCCAGTTTCTCTGCTTCCTCACCAGCATTTGATGTTGTCACTATTTTTTTATATTAAGCATTCTGATAGGTGTATGGTGATATCTTGTTCAGATTTTAATTTGCATTTCATAGTGACAAATGATGTATCTTTTTATGTGCTTATTTATCATCTGTATATCATCTTTGGTGAGATCTGTTCATGACTTTGCCCAGTTTTGAACTGGACTTTTTTTTTTTTTACTGTTTGGTATTGAGAGTTTTGTCTATATCTTCTATAGTAGGTCCTTGTCAGATATGTGCTTTGTGTACGTTTTCTCCTGCTCTATAACTAGTCTTTCATCCTCTTAACAGGGTCTTTTGCGGGGCAAAAGTTTTTACTTTTGATGAGGTTCAACTTAAGTTTTCCTTTTATGGATCATGCTTTTGGTGTCAAGTCTAAGGACTCTGCCTTCATGCAGAGATCCAGGAGACTAACATGGTAAGAATTTTGCTGGGTGTTTTCAAGTGTCCCAAGATCTCTTAAGTGAGACAGCCTTGGGACAAGGATCTACCCAGTAAAGATGAATCCCATCCTCATTGCCAACTGTTAGGGAGGAAGAAATCCTAGATTCCAAAGATTTTCTCCTATTTTTTCTCAAAGTTTTATAGGTTAAATTTTAAATTTGTCTGTAATCCATTTTGAGTTAACTTTTGTATAAGGCATGAGACTTAGGTTGAGGTTCATTTGTGGGGGGGGGGGATTTCCTGTTGCTCCAGCACTATTTATTGAAGAGGCTATCTTTCCTCCATTGAATTGCTTTTGCACATTTGTCAAAAATCAGTTGGGCATATTTTGGGGTTCTCTGTTTTGTTCCATTGATCTATATGTCTATCCCTCCACAAATATCATACAGTCTAGATTACTGTAGTCTGGCAGGCTGAATAATGGACCCTTGCAGATGTCATGTCCTAATCTGTCACTGTTACCTTACATGATAAGAGACTTTGCATCTGTGATTAAATTAAAGATCTTGAGATGGGGAGATTATTTTGGATTATCCAGGTGGGCCCAATGTAATTACAAAGGAGGCAGGAGGATCAGAGTCAGAGAGAAGAGATTTGATGATGGGAGTAGAAATGAGCATAAATGCCATTGTGAGAAAGGGGCCATAAGGCAAGGGATATAGGTGATTTCTAGAAGCTGGAAAAGGCAAGAAAATGGATTCTTTCCTAGAGCCTCCAAAAGGATTACAGCCTTGTTGACACCTTGATTTTAGCCCAACAAGCTTGATTTAGGAGAACTGTAAAAAAAAAAAAAATATTGTTTAAAACCACTAAATTATGGTCATTAGTTCCAGCAATAGTAGGGAACTTATACATTGTCTTGAAATCGGCTAGACTGATTCTTCCCATTTTATTCTTGTTTTTCAAAATTGTTTTACTTATTCTAGTTCCTTTGCCTTTCCATATAAATTTTAGGTTAATCTCGTCTGTCTCTACAAACAAATTTTGCTAATGTTTTGATAGGCATTTCATTAAATCTGTATATCAGTTTGGAGGAGAATAAACATATTAACAGTTTTGAGGCTTCCAATCCAGGAATACAGTATGTCTTTCTATTTATTTCGATTTTCTTTTATGAGCATTGTGTACTTTTTAGTATACATATCCTATACATATTTTATTAGGTTCACATATAAGATTTCTTTTTTTCTTGAGCAATTATAAATATTGTATTTTAAATTTTGGTGTCCATGTGTTCATTGCTAGTATGTAAAAATACAATTGATTTTTTTGTATGTTTATCATGTATCCTGTGACCTTGCTGAACTCATTTATTAGTTTTAGGAATTTTTTGTAGAATCTTTGTGATATTCTATATAGACAATTATGTCATCCACAAATATTGGCGGTTTTATTTCTTCCTTTCTAATCTGTGTGAGTTATCGTAGTTTGTGTTTTGAGGAATTCATTCATTTCCTCTATGTTGCCAAATATATGTGTGTAAAATCGTTTGTAGTATTCCCATAATATCCCTTGATGTCTGCAAGGTCAGTAGTAATAGCCTCTGTTTCAGTCCTGATACTGGTAACTTGTCTTTCTTTTTTCTTTGTCAGTCTTGCTAGAAGTTTGTCAACTTTATTGACCTTTTCAAAGAACCAGGTGTTTGTTTCATTGATTTTCTTGATTGTTTTTCTCTTTAAAATCTCATAGTTTTTGCTCTTAATTTTATTATTTCCTTCTTTGTGGTTGCTCTGGCTTTATTTTGCTTTTATTTTTCTATGTTTTTGAGGTAGGAGCTCAGATTATTGATTTGAGACTTGCCTCTTTTCAAATATAAGCATTTGGTGCTATAAATACCTCTTTCAGGACTTCTTAACCTATGTCCCACAGATTTTGATATATTGTATTTTCATTTTCATTCAGCTCTTTTAAAAAAATTTCCTTTGAGATTTCCTCTTTGATTTATAGATTTAGAGGTATGTTGTTTAGTTTTCAAGTGTTCGGAAATTTTCCTGTTATTGATTTATGTTTTGTTTCACTGAGATTGGAGAACACTTTCTGTATGATTTCAGATCTTTTGGATTTGTTGATGCTTGTTTTATGTCTCAAGACATAGTATATCTTGTTATGTGTCCTGTGGGTGCTTGAAAATAATGTGTATTTTGCTGTTGTTTTGAGGAGTCTTCTATAAATGTCAATTAGATCCTGTTGGCTAATGATGTTGAATTCTTCCATATCCTTGCTGATTTCCTGACTGGTTGTTGAGTATCAGCATAAACAATATCAACTTTTGAGATGGGGTGTTGACGTCTCCAACTATAATTGTGCGTTTGTCTATTTCTCCTTTGAGTTCTATCAGTTTTTGCTTCACATATTTTTAGGCTAACTTTAGTGTATGCACATTTAGGATTGTTATTCTTCTTGGAGGCTGACCCTATTATCATTATATAATGTTCCTCTATAACATTGATCATTTTATTTGCTCTTAAGTCTAGTTTATCTATTTAGCAATTCTTACTTTCCCTTGATTAATGTTTGCGTGATGTAACTTTTCCCATTCTTTTACTTTCAGCCTGCCCATATAGTTATATATGAAGTGAGATTCTTTTAGCTAGCATAATGCTATGTCATATTTTTAATCCACTCAGCTAATCTCTGTCTTTCAATTGGTGTATTTAAACTATATTTAATTGTTGATATGTTAAGGCTTAAGTATGCCATTTTATTTTTTGTTTATTTTCTGTTTGTTCTCTTCGTTTTTCATCTTTCTGTTTTCTTTCCCTAACTTCTTGTGGGTTACTTGAACATTTATTAGAATTCTATTTTTATTATTTGTAGTATTTTGTTGTGCAGCTCTTTGAAAATATACCAACAACAACAACAAAAAAGAGAATACATGCACAAAACAAAAAGAAAAGAAAAAGAAAATTTGGTGGTTGGTCTAGGTCTTACATTATCTGCACATAACTTATCATGGGCTTCTAGGGTTGTTTTACCAGTCTGAGTGAAGTGTAGAAACTTTACCTCCTTTTATATCGCTATCTTCTCCTGTTTATAATTGTTTTAAATGCTTTCTCTATGTACATTTAGAACTACATTAGGCAATGCAATGATCTTTGCTTCAGTTATTAAATATAATTCAGAAAACTCAAGAGGAGAAATAAAGCCCATTGTATTTACCCATATTATTTTTGCTCACTGTGTTCTTCCTTCCTGATATACCAAGAGTCCTTCTTTTATCATTTCCTTTCTGTTTATAGAATATCTGATAGCTATTACTTTAGGTAGGTTAGCTAGCAAAAAATTCTCTTAGTTTTCCCACATCTGAAAATGTTTTCATTCCGCTTCATTTCTCAAGGATATTTTTTTCCTGGATATAGGATTCTAGGTTGATCATTCTTTTCTTTCAAAACACGTAAATTATTGTGCTGCTTCATTCTGGCCCCCATGGTTTCTGATGAGAAATAAGCTGTCATTCAAATTATTTTTCTCCATAGGCAAGGTGTTTTTCTCTGGCTGCTTTCAAGATTGTTACTTTGTTTTTAGTTATAAATTTAATGATGATATCTCTTTGTCTGGCTTTCATTTCAGTTTATTTTCTTTGGGATCTGTTCAGCTTCTTGAATCTGATGTGTAGGTTTCTGTCTCTTGCCAAATTTGGGACATTTTCAGCTTTCCTTGAGCACTCTTTTAGCCTTTTCTTTTCTCTTTCTGGGACTCTGATGACATAAGTGTTAGATCTTTTATTATAGGTCCAAAGGTCCTTGAGTGTCTGTCTTTTTCTTTTCAGTCTATTTTCTCTCTGTGGTTCAAGGAATTTCTTTTGCTCTACCTTCTAGTTTGTGGATTCTTTTCTCTGTCTCCTCCATTCTGCTGTTGAATAGAGCTTTTTATCTTGATTATTGTGTTGTTACATTCTAAAATTTCTACTTGTTTATTTAGTTCTTTATGTCTTCTATTTTTCTGAGATTTTCTATTTTTTTCATTTGTCTCAAATGCATTTGTAATTGTTTGTGGAAGTATTTTTAATCATAGCTGCTTTAAAATCTTTGTCAGATAATTCTAACATTGTTTTCATCTCAACGTTGGCATCTATAGATTGTCTATTCTTATTCAGTTTGAGATCATCCTGGTTCTTTATACGATGAATGATTTTAGATCAAAACCTGGGCATATTCATATTATATTATGAGACATTATACCTCCTTTAAACCTTCTGTTTTTGCTGACTTTCTCTGATACCCTTCTAGTAGAGCAAGGGGTAGGGCTCCTTCATTAATTTCAGGTGGAAGTAGATGTCTGGGTTCCCCACTTGGCTTCTGTTGACACTTGAATTGGGGGCTCCTTGTTACTGCCACATGAGGGTGGAAGTTCTGGCTCCCTACAATAATCTCCACTGACACCATGGCTGGTGGAGGAGAGATTATTACTGGCCAGCCAAGATGAAAGTCTGGGCTTCCTACTTGGCTTTCTCTGACCACACCCACCTATGTTGGGTCGTTGAAGTACTTCATTACAGCCTGGAGAGGAGGTAAGTCTAGGCTTGTCAGGCAGCATTTGCTGTCATGAGTGGGGATGAGAGTCACAGTGTTTTCTGTGGTGTTTAGCAGGAGTAGAGTGGTATTGGCTGAAAGTTTTCTGCTTTGCTAGGCTGCCCCTTGCCTTGTTCTTTGGCTAAATAGAACAGGCTTAATGGCTTAGACATATTTTTTTCTGTGCCTGTTGGTGTTTCTGGGTTGCCAGCTTCTTCACCTTCAAGTCTGGAATACATGAGGCAAAAGGAATGTCTGGGGAAATCAGCACCGTGTCATTCCTTGGGTCCTAAAGTCCCTGGTTGGTCTGCTTTCTTCTCTGGACTTTGCAGTCTTCTTATGTTTGTTTTATATATAATATTCAGGGTTCTTAGTTGTACTTAGCAGGAGAAATAAGCAAAAGTACATCTAATTCATCTTCTGAAAAGCAGATGCCTCCTATTTTATTTTTGTAACCATGCTCATGCTTATCTTGATATATCTATCTACCTGTATCACTCTCTAAAGAAAGCTGTCTAATGAAGCTGTGCTGAAGTCTTTTATCCTCCCTTTAGGAAGTAGAAATATCAGCAATCATTGCATTTACTTTAAAGCTGTGCTCAAATCACTAAAGCAGTGCTCGATATATTTTTGTTGATGTTAATGGCATTCCTATCATTACATTTCTTTTCCAAGATACAAGCTAACTGCTATTTCTCCTCTATATTTTCTGATATTGTAAAATGTGTTTGGCAGAACAATAACCTAGATAGGGTTGCTAAATTATATCTGCAAAAATACTGCATACAAGAGATTAGTGTCCAAAACCTTAATTTTGAAAAGACATGACATAGAACATCCACAGATAACAATTACTAGCTTTTATTAGATTTCACTGCTTATATATATACAATTTCTGTGATAACATAATGGTATGATTTATTTAATTGGAAAAAAAGGAATAGTCGCATGTCTGGTATTTTTTTTACCAGACAATAAGCTCAAATGCTGGACTGTCTTTGTCAAAACCAGACACCTGGCAACCTCTGAACCTCACCAGGGAGGTTCAGACCCACTGGAGCAGGGCAGGCAATCTGGGAAGTTTCCAGGAAGTTAAATTCAATAAGCATTTATTGTGCAACGAGAGGACATCTGGACCAGTGTAAAGCACATTGGTAAAGTCTAACAACAGGCACTAGGTAAATAGATCAGCAGCATCAAAGGGCTCTCACTAGGGACTGTAGGTGTGTTCCCCAGTAGCCTAGAAGAGCTTACTGAGAGTAGCATTTGGCTATAACCAAAGCATTGGAATGGCTATGAATATCAGTAAACAAGTAGAGGAGATTGAGGTTTAAGCAGAGATGACAGAGAGAGAGAGAGAGAGAGAGAGAGAGGGAGAGAGAGAGAGAGAGAGAGAGAGGGAAATGAAAGGGCTCTTGGTCTAGAGGAATTAGGATTCTGAGATGACCAAATCAGGTGTGCGGAGAGAAAGGAGCAAGATGAAGGCCAAGTCAAAAGCAACAAGGCAAGAGTCTAATTACCAAATTCTGAGCACAAAGAAGCCAGACTCTTCTACTCGAGCCACTTTGTATGAACCTTCTATACCAACCTATTTAAGTCTGTGCTGTGAACGGGTGAATAAAAAAAGTGAGAGGCTTCTGTACTCACTTTTTCTTGAGAATTTCTTCATGCTTGATTTTATTCGCTCAACTCTCTTACTTCTTAGTTTGTTGTTGTTATTTATTTGCATTTATTTTATTTTGTTTTGCCCTTAGTCTGATTCCAGACTTTAGCTCTTGCTCTCTGTCGAACCTATTGGAATGCTGCCTCTATAATTAAACATACTGCCTTGGCTTTGGTTCATGGCACACTCCAAGAACACCTGGAAAGCCTGGCTGTGCTCTCAGGCTTTTTACACTCTAGCCACAGGGAAATTGTTTTCTATTCCAGTTCCACTAAAGTCTTCCAGTTGGTCCTACACTTTGTCCAACCTCCATCTGATAGGGGAGGTGGGGTGGACTCAATACAGACTAATACCACAGCTGGCTTACTGCTGAGACACCACAGCTACTGGCCTAGGACTCTAAATCTCTTAGACCAACACTGTTGGTCCCTATACCGGGGTGGAGCTTTGTGTGTAGGTAGGTCTGAATGACCCAGTCAGGCAGATCATTTCACTTAACCTACTATGTTTAAAGCTCAATATAAAGTTAAATAAACACCACTTTGAAGGCATAATTGTTGTTAAATCACTCTTGTACATTTCTGACAGCACTCTAAATGGAATAGAAAAATTATATATAAAAATTATCAGGTTATTAAGGCAGAGTTATAAAAACATTTTTCATAGAATGCCTAAAACAGACATAAGACTGCATATAGGCTCTTGTCTTGGAATCTCCAGACATTGGTGGGAAATGCTGAATGAATGGAGGAAGGACAGCAAAAACAGACAGGTACATGTTTACTAAGAGCACCAAATGAGAAACATCAAGGTCTCAGAATAAGTGAAAGATAAAAACTAAAAGCCTATGCTTTTAAAATCACCTTCCTTTCCCTGTTTCTTCAATACCAAAGTGCCAGAGTCTTCCTGACAAAATTTATGCTTTGTCTTGCTCATACACTCACATCTTAGCCAGAGAGTTCCAAACAGCAACTCTCACCTACAAGGTTTTGATGAAGTTTTCCAGGACTGGTTCTTGATTTAACAGGAATTATGTTAAGTTCCAAATCTCAGACAAACTGGATTAGTGTCAAGCCCTTATTCATCCCTTTTACCTGTTGCCAGGACTTCTTACCTCTGTTCTAATCTTTGACATCAAAACTTCTAATCTGGTTTCTAACCCTTGTTACCTTTGCCTGAGTTCCATGTCCATTCTGTCCAGTGTGTCCCAGAACCACTCTCTATTCTAATTTTATAATTTCCTAAACCTTCACTCAGACAAGAGATACTCATTCTGCCTGTCAGCTGACTCTGCTTCCCCTTCTTGTCTGGTTTCAGACTTTGGGCTTTGCCATAACCATTCATTTCTGGGTTCTTCACCAGACATGACCTGCTGTGTACCTAGCTTTCTTGGATATCTGGACTTGGCTTCTGTTTTTAAGTCCTGGACCTTTGTCCTGGTCCTTGATATTATCAGCATCCCATGTTCTTACTTTTGACTCGGGACGAACCTGTCTTTGTTTGTGCAGTAGGTAAATTGCATGGTAGGCATGCTCCTAAGTCTTTCAGGCATTCATACTGATGAACTTGCCGCCTATTCCAGGGACTCCCACCTCAATCATAGTTCTCATAGTTCACTCATCCTTCCTGTGACTGTACTCTTAGGTTATCCCATGTTTTCAACTTCTGAGATTCCTCCCCTCCAACAAATATCATCTAACTTTATTTCCTGGTTTCTTAGCTATACATTTTAATTTGAGGGGAATTTTTAATTTTTACACATTTTAAAGGTTGCTTTCCATTTACACAGTTATTACAAAATTATTGGCTTTATTCTCCATGTTGTGCAATACATCCGTGAGCCTATTTTACACCCCTATATAGTTTATACCTCCTACTTCTCCATGCCTATAGTGCCCCCCTACCCACTGGTAACCATTGGTTTGCTCTCTATATCTGTGAGTCTGCTTCTTTTTTTGTTGTTATATTCACTAGTTTGTTGTATTTTTAAGATTCCACAGATAAGTGAATTCATATAGTATTTTTATTTTTCTGTCTGACTTATTTCACTTAACATAATACTGCCCAATTCTTTCCATGTTGCTGCAAATTTACCTATGCATTTTAAATAAACTAGTTCATGTTAACAGTTATCTAACCATCCATTTTCCCTTTGCAAATCTATATGCAATTTAAATAGGGATTTTATCTAGAAATTTTTTACTTGAAAGAGGAACTCTAACAGGCATAGGCAGATTGTTAGATACTAAAGTAGGCAGTTTAGGAGAGGTTTTTGGGTGGCTGAAGCTTTGGGACTCCTATTCAATCACAGTAGCCCATCTATTTTTTAATTAATTATTTTTATTTTTAATTATGATAAAGAAAACATAACAAAATTTACCATCTTAACCATTTTCAAGTGTACGGTTCAGAAGTGTTAAGTAGATTCACCTTGTTATATAATAGATCACCCCCCTTTCTAAAATTCACTTTACATCACTTTACTTTTATGAAAGTACCTGCTTTTTGCTAAACAAAAGAAATCCAAAGAGGATTTTCACTTTTACAAAAAAAAAAAAAAAAAAGGCAAAAAGCGAAAAAAATATTCAGTATTTGTTTTGCAGCCAGCCGTTATAGAGGCAGTGCACCTGAGCACTTTCCCCAGGAACTACACTCAGCATCTCAGCATCAAGCTGCCATAGCTTTGAACTGTGTGTCTGAGCATCTGTGATTTATCTCAATTTATTTTGTGCATTCATACAATAATTTCCTTGGGACACAAGATGTATCCCAAAGAACTTGTTTCTTTACTTTATACCATTTTGGCTTAAGGTTTCACAGGAATGCTCTACTTTTGGATATTGGGGGAAACTCCTACTCATTAAACAATAATTCCCTTCCCCTCTCCCCTTCTTCCCCTCAGCCCCTGGCAACCACCATTAGTAGTGTCTCTACTTTTTTTTTTTTTAATTGAAGTATAGTCTGTTTACAATGTTGTGTTAATTTCTGGTGTACACCATAGTGATTCAGTTATATGTGTATATATATTCCTTTTCATATTCTTTTTCAGTATAGGCTATTACAAAATATTAAATTTAGTTCTCTGTGCTATACAGTAGAACCTGTTGTTTGTCTATTTTATATATAGTAGTTAGTATCTGCAAATCCCAAACTCCCAATTTATCCCTTCATCCCCTGCTCTCTCCCCTGGTAACCACAAGTTTATTTCCTATGTCTGTGAGTCTGTTTCTGTTTTATAAATAAGTTCATTTTTTTTTTAGATTCCACATAAAGTGATATCATGTGGTATTTTTGTTTCTCTTTCTGGCTTACTTCACCTAGAACAACAATCTCCAGGTCCATCCATGTTGCTGCAAATGGCATTATTTTATTCTTTTTTATGACTGAGTAGTATTCCATTGTAGATATCTATATCAGATCTTCTTTATCCAATCAACTGTTGATGGACATTTAGGTTGTTTCCATGACTTGGCTATTGTAAATAGTGCTGCTGTGAACACTGGGGTGCATGTATCTTTTCGAATTAGCTTCCTTGAAATATATGCCCAGGAGTGGGATTACTGGATCATATGGTAAGTCTATTTTTAGATTTTTAAGGAACCTCCATACTGTTTTCCATAATGGCTGCACCAAACTACATTCCCACCAACAGTGTAGAAAGGTTCCCTTTTATCCACACCTTCTCTAGCATTTATTGTTTGTGGACTTTTTAATGGTGGCCATTCTGACTGGTGTGAGGTGATACCTCATTATAGTTTTGATTTGCATTTCTCCAATAATCAGTGATATTGAGCAGTTTTTCATGTGCCTATTGGTCTTTTGTATGTCTTCATTGGAGGAATGTCTGTTTAGGTCTTCTGCCCATTTTTGATTGGGTCGTGTTTTTGTTGTTGTTGTTTTTATTGAGTTGTATGAGCTGTTTGCATATTCTGGAAATTAAGCCCTTGTCAGCTGCATCGTTTGCAAATATTGTTTCCCATTCCATAGGTTATCTTTTTGTTTTGTTTATGGTTTTTTTTTTCTGTGCAAAATCTTATAAGTTTAATTGGGTCCCATTTGCTTATTTTTACTTTTATTTCTATTACCTTGCTAATAGTGTATCTACTTTTGAATGGGATTGGCTCAACATGGATATTAAAGAAAGACAACACTCTGTTTTTCTTTTTAACCCAAAATTACGGATGAGACTTATGGTAGAGTTGGCAGACCAACTCTACCAATTCTATTTCAACAGTCAGGAATAACCTTGTTAGTTGCCCCTGGTTTTGAAATGTGATGAACTCTAGAGGCAAAAATGAGTGCTGAGGAAGTCCACATTTTGGTTAAAAGATTTTCTTGGATCTTGAACGTGCTATGATCTTTCTTGAAATTTGAGGAATTCAGCTAATTATCAACCCTAGGTTTTCCCTCCCTTCTTTATGTAGTTGATGTTTTCAGAGTATAACTGCAACAAGAGGTTTTAAGGTACTGAGCACATTTAAACAATACAAAATAATACCATAAGTCCATTCAGTGATAGGTATGAACTTGATATAGCCTTTAGATAGGTATTTTGCAGTTGCGTTAAGATAAATATCTCTTAATTCATTCGTAAAATACTTTCAGCATTAGGTAAAGAAAAAAAATCCCCAAGAAAACTGAGGGAAAGCTTGCCAAACTAGAGGGGTTGGCTTTGAATCATTATTCCAGTGAAGGAAGTTCTGAATCACCTATGTGTTTTATAAGCCCCAGGGGAACATGACCAAATCCCTAGAGCCAGGAGAAGGCTTTAAGTTGAGAAATGGTCTAAAGGTTTTACTTGCTGATACTTGCCCTGTGATAGTCTGAAAAAAAGACCTTTGTCAGATTTGTTAGTTTTGTTCTGTATCATTTTACATTATATGCCTACAACTTGCCTGCCATTCCAAGAAGACTTTTGATAGTAAATTCTCCCATGTATGAATATTCTCTATATTAATTTTCTGCTGGCCCACATGTTCTCCAAGAAGCTCATTTCGACTCTATTTTTTGAAGCAAAGTCACAAATGTCCTCCAATGCCTATTGTCTCTTCACCCTGAAGTATTCAGAAACACGAGGACTGCTTCCTATGACCTACACTTTGGGACATGGGTGGCATCAGGTCAAGGGTTATTCATCAGAATGGGACTCAGGAAAGTGAAGAATCAGATATTCAAAGTTAACACAAAGAATGTGTTACATGTCCAAGGAGTTAGGTAAATAGGTTAGATGTCCAAGGAGTTATGCAAGGTATGAGGGCTCCCACAATTCTTAAAGGAGAAGATGGGAAGGGTCCGAAATCCAGAAAGACATGGAGTTTGGAGAGCAGTGACCATGAGTACATCTTGTGCCTCATTTTTATTATCTGTAAAATAAAAGAAATAGATTAGTCAATGTTGTGGATTGAATTGTTTGCTCCCAAAAGATACGCTGAAATCTTAGCTAGCAGTACCTCAAAATGTGATCTTACATGGAAATAAAGTCATTGCTGATGTAATTAGTTAATATGAGGTCATACTGGAGTAGGAGGGACCCTTAATCCAACATGCCTGGTGTCTTTGTAAGAGGAGAATAGAGACACACAGGGAGAACTCCATGTGAAGATGGAGGCAGAGATTAGAGTTATGAAGCTGCAAGCCAAGGAATTCCTGGGGCTACCAGAAGCTGGAAGAGACAAGCAAGAATCTTTCCTAGGGTCTTTGGAATATGAGAGAGTAAGTTTCTGTTGTTTCTAGCTATCCCAGTTTGTCTTACTTTTTTACAGCAGCCCTAAGAAATTAATACAACCACATCTAAGTTCTCTTTTCCCACTAACACTTTTTAATTGTGATTTTAAAAAAGCATTTCTGGTGTATATTGTGTTATAATAGTGCTAGGCACAGTTAATATCCAGTGAAATGTAGATGCCTATTCCAGGTAGCCCAGTGAAATTTACGCTGGTTATAATGCTTCAAAGCTCATTTTGGAGAAAGCCATAGCTTGTCTAAAAAGTGATGCTTTATTCAGATCCATAGAGATAAAGCAATATTTCCAGACTGAGCTATTATGCTGGAAGATAACATGCCTGTTCCAGAGCCACAAAATTAATGCTTTTTCAAAATATCTTAATGCAGGGGAAGAAAGGAAAGTAAAAGTCTATATGATGGCTCGGGTTGAAGTAAACTAGGAAGCAAGAGTGAGAGGAGCCTAAGTCTGCAGTCATGACAGGGAAATTGGAGGAGCTAAGAGAACAGACCCTTTTTTACTTGAGTCGTTACATAATCCCTCAAAATACCAAAATCATGGTCCAGAGTGAGAAGGTATAGTGTGGAATGTATAAAGATATAAATGGAAAAAAAGGTAAGAAGTCATCTTCCTTTACCTTGATTCATAATAATAATTGATGATGATGATGATTGTTGTTGTGAGAAGCAATGTGCCATAGCCCCTGAGTGTTCCCGCATGGTGTTACTGGGTATGTCAATCATGTAAAGCCCTGACTGCTCTTTACCTGGGCTGTTTCTCAGAGCTGTGTTTCTGCATACAACCTTGAAAGATGAGGCAATTACTGTTCCTGGAGAAAGAGCAGGCTTGCTTACTGCTTACTATAAAAGCTATCGATCCCCTAAGCTCAGTGTTCCTCAACAGTAATTCAAAGCCACCATGTGTTCAGCATCTACCTGGGTTCCCACATGCCATCCTTGTGGGAACTGAGAGCAAAGGGGACCGATGCAAATATGCAGATGCTCCTGTTGCTTGCTGTGCTTGAGTAAAACCCTTTATCCCTGAACGAGTAGTCTCCTGTCCTCTGTCAGCATTCATGAACGTTCAGCAAGCTAATTTGTTAGCCTGCAAGTAGGGTAAAATCCCAGACCCTGACATTAATAAGAGAAGCTATCTTCATCTACTGTGGTTAATGATAATAAAAGACAATACTAATTTAAAAAACAATAACAATACCATTTATGGAGGGCTTACTATATGCCAGGCACCACTTTATGCACTTTACATAAATTTTCTCATGTCATACCCACAACAATCTTACTAAGAAGACAAATGACTTGCCCAGGGTCACATATTCTTAACACCTGACTGTTATCATTACTGTTCTTTCTTCCTTGCTAACATCCTTCTTTCTTCCTCATTGCTACCTTCTTATTTTAATTCCTTTCACAATCAAAATTACTATCATATTAAAATAATGGACAACTCACTCCTCCAGATAATTCTTTTGCGTCACACGTTTCTTCTTCTCAACATAGTAGTTAATAGCCCAGACTCTGGAGCCAGTCTTCACTTGCTAGCTGGGTGACCTTGGGGCAAGTTATTTAATATCTTTGTGTCTCAATTTCCTCATTTGTAAAATGGGGGGTAATAACAATACCTACCTCATAGGGTTGTTGTGAGTCTCAAGTGGGTTCCTCTATGTAAAGGACTTACAAGAGTGCGCAATATGTATTAATACTTCCATTCAAATTAGCTATTTTTCCGCTAATCTGTCTTCTTTTCTGAAGGCAGAATATTCCTGAATCAGCTTTTCTGCTATATAAATTCTTGATTGATGGTGATCGTAGTAAGCATCTTCAACTTCATCATCTTCAATTGAGTGCATACCATTTGCAAGGTAGGTACTATGTTTACATCAGAATAATATTCCATTTCAATCAAGAAAGTTATTCTATCAGGAATCTATCATGGCTAGATGCCACAGGGAAATCAAGGCAAGTTGACGGCATTGCCCTGGCCCTAAAGAAACTTACAGTCTACCCGACGAGATGAAATTAACACACATGAAATCATTAGAGGGGAATAAATAATGATTGATATATTGCTCATATAAACTCATATAAATACAATATGAATTGAGAGAAGGATGACAACAGGGTGGCAAAAAAAATTTTCATGTGGTAGAAGTAAGAATCATGCTGAGTGTTAAACTGTGGGCAACATTTACTCTGGCACACAGGGAAAAGTGAAGACTCTACATTTAACACTTTTTAGTTTTACAATTCTGTTCTGTATACAGACTCATTTTATCTTTGTGGCAAGCCCTTCGGAGAGACAGAAGGTATTCTTATTCTAGCCCATAGGTGGGTCCTGATGCACAGAGCAGTAAATAATTTGCCCTGGGTCTAGAGCCGGTAAGTGGAAGCACTTAACCACTCCAGCTCCAGCAAAGCCTCTGCCTAAAAGAAGCTTACACCTGTTAATTGTGACTCTCATACAGGTATAAAATGAATGTGTTAAAGATTTTATTTTACTTCTTATTAATGAGAGAACTGGTAAGATGCTACAACCAGTTCAAAGGAATAGTTGAAGATACACACATTTGTATGGAGTAAAGAAATGTTGAAATGAATTTAAAAATAGATTGGATACTGGCTTTTCCATGGGGGATGGGGTGGAGGAGGTAAGTCAATTGTACCTCCACCAGGCAGAAATTATTTGTATGTCTACAGACAAGAATTATTTTTCATTGCTACTACTAATCTCCAATTTACAGAGTTTTAAAATAGCTCAAAGGAAATGAAAGACTGGAATCAGATAACCCAGAAGAATCTCTTCTAACTAATGCACCGTTTCTATTGGAGACACCCAGTCATCTTTTTTGCTTATTTCAAATTTCCATATTCTCCTGAGTTATAGACATAAACAGAATACAAATGAAGCAGTAGCAAATGCTACAAGGCCACAGGGTTGGAGGTGGGGAGTTAGGGTTACCTGGCAACATATCTTGGGCTCCTAAGCTAGTCTGGAGTTTCTTAGGACCAGGAACTTAATCAAGGGTGAGGGAAGCTGTTTTGTGTTAAGAAGGGTCATTCAGAGAGGTCCGCTGTAAGTCAAGCCAGTTTTGAGTTCAAGGGAGGCTTGAAAGTGGGGTTTCCATGTTGCTAAGTGGTAGATGGTGGCCAGTACATTCCAGGCTGGCCAATTTCATAACACCCAGATTCGGAGAATCAGATCACCATTTAACTAAGTTTATATTTAGCAGAGCTTTTTTTTTTGTTTTTAAAGAGAAAGTAGTAATTAATTTTATGAGCTCAACATGGATGCACTTTCCTTACTGCCAGAAACTAGGGGTACCAGGTGAACAAAGAAGAGGTTTTATTGATGTCCTAATCAGGGGATTGCACAGACATGCACTTCTGAAAGATGTATACATATCCATATATGTAATTATATAGCTCATCCCTTAAAATATAATTATGTACTTATACAAGGTGATACAAATATTAACCCATAGACTTGACCTTACACGTAGGCAGCCATGTGTGTGATCTGAAGGGTGATTAAAAGCCTCCTTGCTCCCAGATATCCTCCTAGTGATCTGCCTTAGTTTAGGACATTCCCACCACTAATGTTACTTCTCCCATGTTAGAATGCAACAGAATCTTCTAAAGAGGATTGGCAAAAGAGTGGGATGAAAAAGTCTAGAATGCACACAGAAAGGGCAGGTCTGAGAGGGATGCCATGGGGGCAGCTCTGGAATATGCCACAGGAGGTGCTGTGAGAGCTCTAGACACCTAGAAGGAGGATCAGTGACAAGGAGGGCAGGAAAGGAAGACTGTAAGCATTAGAAGGCAAAATTGACCGTACCACAGTGTTGCAATGGCCCTGTAACCCTATCCAGCAGTACGAATACTGTACATTAAGAACTACTCTGTAGAAGAACTGAATTTCAAAAAGTCAAGTCCCATATTTTATGAGAGGCATCTAATTTCCCTAATGTTAGCATGTTGTTGAAAACTATTTGGCTGAGACCTGATAGTCTGGGACAAAAGTTACAAATCAGGTATTACCAGAAAACAAGAGTAGAAATAGGAAAACTGGTTCATCAGTCAAGGTTAAAAACTTAAATGCAAATAGCCAAGAGAGATATTTTTTACCACCATCTGCATCCTCATCATCCCTGCAATCAATACAGTCATTAAATACCTATTGGTACACTGAGCTGTAGCAAATAGGTGTGCATATGCATGATCCCCTACCCTCATGGGATTTTGAATGGTGTAGACAATTCCATGGCAGAAGTACAGGAAACAAATTCAGAACTTGAAAAATTAATGCCTGACATTAATTTGATAAATTACATATTTTCACTGAGTGCAAATAAAAGGTAAGTGCATTTACCAGAGAGTTGAGTCAAGGAGCTTGAAGAAGGGATTACTGCCAGTTATCAAGACTTGTCTGGTGGAGATAGACTTTCAAGAGCTGTTTAAATGATGGGAAAAATGAAGCTCATAGAATAGGAGTGGGTATATTTTAGTAGAATATTCAGAGATGAGCATTAAAGGAATGGATAAATGACATCTTCTAGGGGAAACTCTGTTCCCTTAACCTCAGATTTTCTTGAGGGAACATAGCCTAGAGGGATGCCCATGGTCTCTCTCCTTGACCCTCCCTTATGCCCTACCAAGTGAAGAAAGACTTTTCTGAGTAATGAGCTTTTGAGGAGAAATTGAGACTGCTCTGCTCTGCCATTTCCAGGTCCTCTGTCTCAGGGATTTGTTGTGATCTGCTCTTAGCTTGTGGGAGAAGGCCTGAGCTTATCCTCTCTGAACCAGTGACTAGGTGAGTGAGGCTCCCTAATTCAGGGGTGGAGGGAGGTATTAAGAAACCGTTGAGGTCTCACATATCATCTCTGTCCTCCAGTCCAGGTTTGTAACTGATATTTTCATCTCCTATCTGACTCTGGTGTTTGTGTCTCAGCTGCTTTCAAATTAGGAATAGGAAAAGGGGTGTTATTGACTGTTGTCCTAAAACCCAACAGAACAATTGGTAAGTTTATCAGGAAGAAGTGGAGGGGCCTGATAAGAAAGAAAGAAAACTCTCAGAAATCTCATGAAGAAGCTCAAACTTCACTACCTTCCATTTTCCTTACTACAGTGGTCATCATGAAGATATGATGCTGTTTAGTCCAGTGCTTCTCAGACTATCCTAGTGAAAAACCAGTCTGTCTGTCTGTCTGTCTGTCTTTCTTTTTTCTTATTTTTAAAAAATTCCAATCCATCATGGAATGATGATTTTTAAAAATAAAATGAGTCCATCAACAGATGAATGGATAAAGAAGACATCACACACACACACTCTGAGGCTAGGATAACACACAGCCATAAAAAAGAATGAGATTTTGTCATTTGTAACAACATAGACAGACTTGGAAGGTATTATGCTTAGTGAAATCAAGTCAGACAGAGAAAGACAAATACTATATGATATCACTTGTATGTGGAACCTAGAAATAAAACAAACTAGTGAACATAACAACAAAGAAGCAGACTCACAGATATAGAGAAGAAACTAGTGGTTACCAGGGAGGCTAGGAAAGAGGGGAGGGGCAAGATAGGGGTATGGGATTAAGAGGTACAAACTACTATGTATGAAATAAATAAGCTACAAGGATATATTGTTATAGCACAGGGAATATAGCCAATCTTTTATAAGAACTATAAATGGAGTATAATCTTTAAAAATTGTATACCTGAAACTTATACATAATATTGTATCTCAGCTATACCTCAATTAAAAATACAATAAGAATGAATTACTATAAAGTGATATTAAATAAAAACCAAGCCCCAAATTTTTAATAATTAGGTCCAACAGACATAAAAATACTGTTACATTGCTGTGTTTGTAAGAGCTAACTCTTTTTTTCAAGTGGGTTTTCTTTGTTTGTTTTCTTTCTTTTTTTTCTAAGTAGCTTACTGTTTTTTGGATGAGGGTTGGAGGTAATTAGGTTTTGTTTATTTTTTTGATGGAAGTACTGGGGATTGAACCCAGGGCCTCTTGCATGCTATACCCTCCCCTTGTAAAAGTTAATTCTTAATTTCTGACTTATCGCAGACCAGTGACAAGCAGTTCATAAACCACCACTGGTCTGTGACCCACACTTTTTAGTAGCATTGATCTGGTCTATTCGGTTCACAGAAGCCTTATCATCCTCCTACAATGACGCAGAGTAGCATAGTGGTTAAGAGCACAGGATTGGGCAACAGACTTCTAACTCCCAAAGAATGAGCAGTGGAGTCAATATTAATACCTTCCTCAAAGGGTTGATATGAGGATTAAATGGAAATCTGTGTAAAGCACTTGACTGCCAAGCCTTTTATAAGTGTTCAATAAATGTTATTTTTATTCTGGACCAATATCCATGTTGGGTGGTAGGTTTCTGCTTAATGTTTTGGAAGAGGTCTAAATAGGTGGAAATAATTATCCCCACAATTTGTTCTTTGAATGAGTCAGATTGCATTATCTTCTAGTAATTGGGGCAATTGGGTCTTTTTTTTTTTTTTTTTTTTTTTTACTGAAGTATAGTCAGTTTACAATGTTGTGTTAATTTCTGGTGTACAGCATAGTGATTCAGTTATACAGGTATATATATTCCTGTTCATGTTCTTTTTCATTATAGGCTATTATAAGGTATTGAATATAGTTCCCTGTGCTACACAGTAGGACCTTGTTGTTCATCTATTTTGAATACAGTAATTAGTATCTGCAAATGCCGAACTCCCAGAAATTGGGTCTTTGTGTTTTCTTGCTCAGAGGCTGACAGAATCTGTGCAAGTGAATCAAGGGGCTTGAAGACTGGGTCTCAAGGCCACATTGGTTCATCCTTGAGATGCAAATGTGATTCTTTTGGGTAAGCTCTAGATAAGTAGCCTAGTCAAAACCATTGTCATAGATAGCCATAAATGGCCCTAGTCAAAGGCCTATCCCAAGCTCAGTGGACCACTGTCTGTCTGTAGCAATGTTTGCAGTGTTTACTAGTGCTGCCTAATATTCTCTCCTGAAATACTGGTTCTATTTCCCATCAGAAAAGCAGGCCTGGAAGGCATGCATGGAGCTAGAACAACTCGGGAGTTGGGGAGGGTGAACTGGGGGTGCCCTGGAGCCTATATTTTACCTGACTGAGTTGGGTCAGGAAGCAAAGTGTGCCAAATGGCCTTGTAACAGGGTCATACGAAAATTGCTACTTGTCAGAGAAGCAGCTGACTGTTCCAACCCCTGTCCCCTCCCCCGGCATTTCCACCTCATTATGAAAAAGTAGTAACGTATAAAAAAGTAATAGTGCTACACCTGAATGGAGTGGAACATTAACTGATTGTTTCCCAATATCAAACAAATAAACATGCTTTCCAGAAAGGCGGAGCTAGTGAAAGTCTGACTTGCTCTCACTCTTCTGGTCTGTTCAGTCAGCAGGGCCAGCACTGAGGTGGTTTGGGTCATTGGGGGCTGTTTAGAGCATGGCTCTGGCCTCACCTGGCTGCCCTGCTCTGCGGAGAACTCAGCTGACTTTATTTATTTATTTTTTCCAGTTTGGTCTGGTAAAGCTACAAGTTTCATGTTTCAAATTTACTTCATCACTGCAGAATTGATTCCTGTGTGATTCCCTATAAAGGGAATACTACCCCCTAAGGCAGGTGAACCCAAATTATCAGAGATTAAATTTACTTTTTAACAGAGGGAATAAGCTCAATGACAGTTGAGGGCGGTTGTGTGTGTGGCGTGGTGGTATTGTAGTCAGGGCTTCAGCAGATACGTGTTGTTCATCTTTGAATTTAACACTTCTGAGACAGCCTGAGGACTACCGGAAGGGAGGGAGATTTGTCACATTGTTATATTGAAAAGAAAGCTGAGTGACGAGTAAGACATTCCCCCTTAGAAACAAAGCCATCTGGCAGGTCCTTGGCAGAACTGAAAATGATACAATGTTAATGATCGAATCCTCTTTCAAAATTAAAAGCCATTCTTGTTCCTCATCTAATGATTAAAAATGGTACGTATTTACCTGGAATATAAACTACAAATGCCTGGCTCACTGTCCTTGAATTTTTTTTGAGATGAGTGGGGAGGATTGCTATTTTAACAATTGAAATAAAATTCCTTTCCTGCATTCCTGCTGAGATGATCCACATCCTGGTGGAAAGCCTCACCTGGGAAATCATGCTCTCTGTAGCCATGTATTCAAATTCAGTTAGGGATTCAGTGAGAAATAAAAGAAGAGGCATTTATAAGAATAAATATTACAAAGCAAAAAAAAAAAAAGAGACATTTAAGGGGAAGCCAAGCTTTTGATTAAACAGAACCAAAGAGTGTCCCCCAGGAGATCTCACGTTTCCCTGTGTCCTTCTCCAAAAAGGTGAAGTAGAAAGTAGTCACTAGTGATGAGAACACCTTGGTTCTGATCCAACGGAGTCCTTGGATAGCCTGGGCCACAGCGAGAGAATACTTGGCTAAAATATCCTGGTAACTTAGAACTGTCATGCACACTGTAAAAGCCTCTAATGTTCCTGTAGCATTTAGGCCCCTCCTACACCCTAAACTTCATATGCTATAGATGATTCACCTGACTGTGTTCCTCCCACAATTTGAAGGGTTTTTTGTGTGTTTTTTGTTTGTTTTTGGTTCATTCATTTATGCTTCAGATCCAGTGGCATTTAGTTGTGTGGGAGTCCTCTTTGGTTAACATGTGACAATCTTCTGAAGACCTTCTAGTCTTTCCTTATTTTTGGTTGACTAAACCTTCTCAGCAAGGAAGAGTTGATGGCTTTGTTCAGGAATGTTTTCTGAGATCTGGTCCAGACCTCCAAATAGATTCCTGAATAGTCACTACTTTCCAGGCATCCTCATAATTCTTGAACTGGCCAAAGTGTAGGGTGAAACTTCTAGAGTTAGTAACTGTGTTATAAAGGGTTTCTAAACCTTACTTGACTTACTTACTTGGCATTCTTGGAGCCAAGGATTTGGGATGAGAATACTTAGTGGTCTGAAAAATGGTTTAGGGCACCACGGCTAGCCACCTTGCTACTGAGGTGGAGAGAGAAAATATTTATTATACTTAACACTTGAATAATGCTTTATAGTTTTCAATGTGTTTTAATACTGTCTCATTAAATCCTCTCAAGCTGTGAGTTGAGGGGGTGGATAGTCTCATAAGGAAACTGAAGTCAGAAGGTTAAAGAACTTTCTCAAATGTACTAGTCCAAACTCCTTCAACTGGAAAGGTAACTTGAACACAAAAAGTGGATTTATTTGTTCACATAATTCTGTGGTACTGGGCAGAATTGAAGGGAGAAAAATTTGCCAGGATCCAGGGCCTCAGAGATTGAAATAAGGACTGAACATTTACAGAACTTTCTCTCCATTCATCTTTCTTTCTTTCTGTCTCTGCTTGGATTCATTCTATATACACTCTATATTTATATGGTGGGAAAGGTGGTGGGTAGTAGCCCCAGTCATACGCCCTTAACAACTCATGATCAGAGTGAGGACTACCCTTACTTCAGAAAATTTTGGGTAAGGATTCCAATTCACTTAACTTAGGTCATATGCCCTCTCCATTGGACCAATCATCATTCCCCAGGAGCTGCAGTGTTATGGTTGGGCCAAGCCTGGATCATTACCCATTCTTGTAGTGCAGAGTTGGGGGTAAGGGTGGAGCACTTGATTGACAGCTTCACCAGGTAGACAAAGAATAGGAAAAGGGTTCTCTAAAGGGAAAGGAATGATGTTACTAGACAAAGAACAATGGGGAAATGTGTGGGGTAGACAAAACCCACAACTACCACTGCCCACTACACCAAAAGTCTGGAAAGTCCAGGTTATTCTTTCCAAAACACCATGCTAGGAGAGAGTGAGGAGAAACAAATTGGTTGACTGCAATGGAGAGTGTTTAAGGAATTTTAGAAGATTATTTAGAGTCTTTAGGCAGTGTTTTTGAGAAGTTATGAAGATGAGATAGACCTGGAGATATGAAAAGGCTGCATACCATCCATAACTGAAGAGGAAACTTGTCTTGATAAGAGTGACATTTGGAAAGTTAAGAGCAGCTGTTCTCAAATATTTTGGTATGAAGAATCTCTTACATTCTTAAAAATTATTTAGGACTTCAGAGATCTTTTGTTTATGTGAGCTCTAGCTATCTACGTTGATCAAATTAGAAATCAAAATGAAGACATTTTGAAGTATTAGTCTAAAAACAAAAATAATAATGAATCACATGTTAACAAAAATAACATTTTAATGAACAATAATTATAATTTCTACTGCTTCATCAAGGACATTCCCAAACAAAATGGCATTTCTTTTTCTGCAGGTGAACGGTGGGAAAGAATACAATGGCTAGTACTATAGTTTCGTGCCTCTGCTTTGATTCACACTGAGGCGGCAGCAGTTTTATCCACCATTGCTTTTTTACCATCAGCATAAATGGCAACACTCCAGAGAAAAGCAAATCGTAGCTTAAGATTATTATGAAAGTAATTTTGACTTTTCCAATGTCCCTAAAGGGTCATGGGAACCCTCAAGCATCTGCGGATTACACTTTGAGAATCAGAACTGCTGCAGGAGAGATCATCCAATAATCCATTTACCCCTCTAGACTAGCTTCAAGTACTGGATAGCAATAAGCCCAGGTTCATATAAAGCAAGTCATTCCATAACATTTTAATTTCCTTCTTTGATAGAAAAATAGGCCAAGGAGTTAAGAGTGAAACAGTATCATGGTAATGAAATCACTTTGAAACTGTTTAAAAGTCTTGTTGGGTTTTCAGTCATCAACATCAAACAGCATTTGTTAAGCTTGCAATTCCCCATAACAGATCCCTGTTTCTTCTAAGGGTTGAAAAATGTAAGCTTGAATATATTGACAGAGTTTCCCACAGGAATAAATATGTATGAGAAGCAGGTGCTAAAAAAAAAAAAAGAGCTCAGATTTAAACAACTGAATTCAGATGTCAAATACTTAGATCTAATTAATTGTCACAGTGTAGCCCATGATACCATCCTCAACAGCAGGCGATAAAGACTTATCAGTATGAAAAACACAAGGGGGCCATGTGTGTCTGGAAGCTCAAACCCCCAAAAAAGAGACTATCAGTGGCTCATTATTATAACCTGGAAGTAATGTGAAACATGGTGTTTCACAGGCTAAGCCCCAGGGATGTTATAGCAAATCTATTCATTATTCCAAAAAGAAATAGATAAAGTGAGTAATATATTAACCAGGGCGCTTGGTCAAATTGGGACTGCACTTGGGAACAAGCCAGGTAATTAAGAAAAAAATATATCAGGCCACTGGACAGAGTTTCAGGGCATTGAACTTCTGGAGGCAGAACTTTGCAATTGTAGATTTATTTGAATTTTGTTTGTTTAATGTCTGCCTTCCTCATTCACCACAGTACTCACAGAGCCTAACAGTTTTTGGTAAATGTTTGCTGACTAAAAAAATAATTGATTGCTACTACATGGTCCTGTGTGGTCTGACTTCTACCTCTCCTCTCAGCCCCAGCTGCCAGCATGCTCTACCTGGCTTTCTGGACTCAAACTATAGTGACCTTATTTTCATTCCTTGAATGCACCATATTTTCTACTATCAAAGAGCCCATGCTGCTCCCTTGGCTTGGAATGATCTTCTACCCTTTTCCCTAATTACTCCTCATTTGTCATATATCAGCTCAAGTTTTAGGTTTAGTTTCCTCAGGAAAGCCCACCTTGTGCTCCATGACTAAAGCAAACTTCCTCTTCAAAGCTTGGACAGGAGCTAGCACAGGTGGGGTGGAGTTCCATTTTTTTGTGTGGTTATTTGACTGATGTTGATCCCTATCCCTACCTGATGAGATTGTAGTTTACACGAAGGCAGGGACTAGGTCTGTTTCCACTCAGCATTACAGGTCACAGCACAGTGCCTGGGACATGGTGAGTGCCTCACCATTATGTGTTAAATGAAGAAGAGAATGAATGGAGCATGCTGTTCCCTTGTCATGGAAGGCATCTGATACCATTTAGGATGGGGGAGGGACATTGGAGGAGCCACTGCTTACCCTCCAGTTTCTTCAGTTTTTCTCACTTCCTTTATTCTCCTCTCCAATTATTTGCTGCCTATGATTACTCAGCTGAAGTGGCCACTAGAACCCTGATAGGCTAGGATAATTATTTGCACAGGGTGGGTAAACTATGCCCATGGGCCAAATCTGGCCCACAGCCTGTTTTTGTAAATAAAGTTTTATTGGAACACAGCTATGCCCATTTATTTATTGCTCATATTGCCTGTTACTGATTCTGCCCCACAGCAGCAGAGTTGAGTAGTTGCAACAGAAACTGTCTGTCCTGTGAAGCCTAAAATAGCTCCCATCTGGCTCTTTTCAGAGAAAGTTTGCCAACTCCTTTTTACAGAAATGTATGGTTTTTTTTGAAAGCCCAGTATCTGAGTGTAATTTAAAGATGTATTGCTGGACTTCCTGGTTACATACTTACAATGATCACTGTGTGTGAGTGCTTCACAGAAAAGAATATTAGACAACTAATAGTCTTTCCACACAATCTTCTCAAAAGAAGGGGTTCTTTCATTTGTAGCCAGAGTTGGCCCTAGTAGAAGCCTGCAAATTTTGAGTTCCTTGCATAATGATAGCTAATATTTACTGAGCAGTTTCAATGAACTAGGCTTAGGTCTAAACACCTTACATGGGATTATCTCATTTATTCCTCACAACAGCTCTATTGTACATAGGCTATTATGACTATTCCTACTTCACAGATGAGGAAAATAAGATAAAGAGAGGTTACACAGCATGCCAATGTCACACAGCTCGTGCAACTACCCGAACAAGAATTTGATTTGGAAAACTGACTCCAGACAAGACCTGTGCTTTTAACCAATCCACCATCCTGCCCATTTGATTCTTTCACTCCAAAAAAGCCATACTATTTCTAATTTCCAAATACGAAGACATTTTATGTGCTGTTGTTTCCAAGTGGGATCACTGAAAGTTTTGAGATTTGGAGGTAAGATGTGGAAACACTTTTAAAATCCTGGTGCTTTGCAGACTTCCAGACACATAAAACTCAATCAATAAATGTCTTTTTTGTTGTTAGAAGTGAGCTAACACGGAAAAGGAAGAGGATGAAGGCAAAGAATTCTTCTCTAGGAGTTTCACCTCTTGTTAGGTCATTGCCAGTAAATGAGGAAATAGTTCCAAGTGTTGGATTTGCTGCTTAGGGATCTGGCTAAGGGAGCATGTGAGAGGAAGTAGAAATATCTTAATACTTTGATTAGTTCTTCCTTGTAAACAAAATGGAATATCAAAGTAAACAGTAATTAATTAATTATAGTACAGAATCAATAAACTTCACTCTGTAAAGATTAAAAATAATGAGAACACATTTCACTTAATGAAATATGACTACAAAATCTAACCTGTTTCATTCAAGTTTCCTGATATGATTGAACAGACTACATGAAACCAGTTTTGTCTCCACAATCAATGCTTAGCTCTTTTTTTTTTTTTTTTTTTTTCCTTTCTACATCTTGTTCACTGTCCTTTTGTGCTCTGGTTAGTTCAGTGATGTACTCTGACAGATCAAACCCTCCTGTCATAAAGAGGTCATGTGATCTCAGACATGGGATCATTTAAAGAGCAGATGCTCAAATTGCACCAAAATTGAGATTCCCTCCGCCGACAGGACATATTGTGCTTCAGTTTGTGCACAAAGCTTTGCTTCTGCCTTCTGTGATGATAACTGCACCATTTGGGGTCAGCATTGGCAGCAGCAAATTTTATATCCTCTATTCTCTGGTTTGTGTTGCAGTGAACTCACATGGCCAGGAGTCTGGTTGCACTCTACGACTTGGTTATTAGTGAATCTATCCTGACAATTAATGCTCATTATAGCTTGTAGCTGACCCCAACTCCCTTAATTTGGTAAGATAACAAGTTTAAGGGACACCTAGATGAGATGTCCAATTTCCACTAATGGGCCATACTGTTTTAGTGAGGGGAAACTTGTGAACCTGCTAGACACCACAAGACAGCCCAATTTCTTCAAAAGTTGCCACAGCCCCGTTCTGTTGAGGGCCTTAAAGGCTTCTGTTAGGTCAAAATACCATGTACAATCTTGATGTTCCTCTCCATGTTTTTGCAAAATCATGATCATGTAAGCATCTTGCTTACTTTGCATCCCATTCTGATTCCTAGAGCTCGTGGTTGCCAGGTGCTGTGTTAGGAAAGATTTTGCCAGTCAGAGGAGTGGTAGGAATAGGTTCTTCCATGCTTCTGTTCAACAGCTATTGTGTGTCTATATGCCCTAAGTACTAAGGATTTAACAGTGGAACAAACCAGACAAGAATCCCCTGCTCTCATAGAGCTTATGTTCTCGTTGGGAGGAAAACAGAAAAACAAATACAGGATGTCAGGTGGTTATAAGAGTTATGAAGAATACTAAAGCAAGTTAAGAGGAAGGAGGGAGAGAGAGAAAAATGGGTGATCAGTGTTAGGGGTATGTGATACTCTAGGGAGGGTAGTTCAGGAAGTTTAATGGAGTAGTTAGGGACCCACTGAAATGAATGAAATGAGGGATGTCAGAGGGAACCGCATGAGCAGCAGCAAAGCAAAGGCTGTGGGGCAAGAGAGTTACTGTGCTTGAGTTATTCAAGGAACAGGGAGGAGGCCTTTGCTAAAGGGCAAAAGCAGAATGAGGGAAGGGGGATGGTACATGGTGAAGTCAAAGAGATAGTTGGGAACTAGATAATGTAAGGTTAAGTGGGTTCAGTCAAGGCCTTTGAACTCATGTTATGATGAAAACTCATCTTGGTTTTACAGTTTTTGTTTTAGAGTTTCCAGTTGTAAATTGGACCATTAATACAACACTGTTTTATTTAGTTATTTTGATATTTAGTTGCAGTGGTAAAAGCAGCTAGCGTATATCTCAATAGCTCAGAGACCTGTATTTTCAAAGGAAACATGATTTGGAAATAAGACAATTAGAACAGGAATTGATACATGTGTGGTGTAACAAAGTTGTGTCTTAATCGAGATAGACTAGTTCCCAATCGATGGCTGGCTTACATTGTGGCATGATAATGTCTGACATTTTCAAAATGCTTTCAGATTTGTGATCTCATCAGACTCTCATAACAACCCCAAGAGATGACGGGGATAAGTCGCATTGCTGATAGGAAAACGGCAGGAGTTGATATGGTTCACCCCAAGATCACCCAGAGGATGAGTCAATATCAGAGCAGGAGACTCCTGACTCTAAATAAACCACCCCCTCACTGGCTGCTAAAAGGATTATTGAGTAACTTTTTGACTCAGAGTTCAGGATGTTGAGTCCACCAAATTACTAGCTTGTTTCTCCCTTCTGGCTCCCAAGGGCATAAAAATATGCACTACAGAATTGAGTAAGAAGGCAAGGGATCTCTCTCTCTCTCTCTCTCTCTCTCTCTCTCTCTCTCTCTCTCTCTCTCTCTCTCTCTCTCTCTCTGTGTCTCTGATTCTCCCAGGGCAAAGTCACTGACCAGAAGCCTATATACTTTGAAAGCATAGCTTTCCAATCAGAGAATGGTTGGGTATGTAGGACCCAACCAATTCCATCTTGAAGATCACATTACAGGGGCTATCCTTTCCCCACCCTTCCAGAAACCACTCTAGAAGAGTACAGCAGCTATTCCTGAGTCCCACGTGTCTGACTAATAAGGCTCAATACTTCAACAAGTTAAACTTCTGCCATCATATTCTCAATTTAACAGTGTATACAGGAAAAAAAACCTAAAAAGAAAGATATAAATGGCATAAAAAGTGTATACTGTATATATATTTTTTCTAGTTTTATTTAGAAGTATTAATGGTATATTTTCTAGCAACTTCCTGGTGATATGTGGTAAAAAGTACCCCCTCCTAAAAATGGTACAATCCCCTTCAACAAATGGAATGCTGATTTAAATAGAGAAGAGTCATTTTTTGAACATTATCAAATAATTGAGTGGCAAAGTGAAAGAAAGAATTCAGGATTTTTGAGTTGTTGTTGTCAAATTTTGCTTATTTTATTTCTTAAAATGTCCAGAATCCATCCACTTCCTATCTCCACTACCACCATCCTACCATCACCTCTTTCCTAGTCTACTGCAAGAGCTCCTCATCTACCCACATTCACTCTGGCTCCCCTTTCATCTGTTCTCTTGATGACAACCAGAATGGTCTCAGCATAAGGGACACCATATCAGCCTCATGCTTAAAAGCTTTATGGCTTCCCATCACTCTTCCAGTAAGCACAAACAAAACTCCCTAATGCAGCCTACAAGGCCCTGTATGATCTGGCACATACTTATTTCTCCAATCTCATCTCAAACCCTTTCACTCTCTTCACTTACAGCCACATTTGTCTTTAAGTTCTTCATGTCACTATGCTCTCTCCTGCTATGGGGCTTTTGGATATATGTATTTATTTGCATGAGTTCCTTGTTATTCCTGCCTTTCTCTCATCTCTTGCTCATCCTTTAGATCTCATTTTGAGTAACTCCCTCAGGGAGCCTTCCTCGATCCCCCGACCATGCCAGCTTCAGCTGTTACCAAGTGTCTTGGCACTGTGGACTAGACTTTGTAGCACTATACAGATTCTTTTTGACATCTGTTAGTGTAATTACTTGATTATTGTCTGTTCCCCCACTAGATTGTCAGCTCTTTGAGAGCAAGAACTTACCACAGTATTCTTAGCGCCTAGCACACACTATGTGCGCGACACATAGTAGGCACTTTTAATAAATACATGTTGAATGACTGAGTATGTTTAAGTACATTGGGTTAGTACTTTTTTCCCCTAGAGAACAAATACTGGGCTTTTTCAGTTTTTCACATTCTTTAAATTTACTGGTGGGATTCCATAGCCATGTCTAAGTTTAAATAGTTGCCTATGTTTTGTAACAGTACATTCAAGGGTGGTAAAAAACAAAAATAAACCTAGTTAGGGCTCCCATAAATTTAAATACCCATGGAATAAAAGAAATAGACTTTTGCAATTGGAATTTCTGATGTCAACCATTAAAAAGAATGCCACCTTATTAGTGCCATTAGAATAATTAAATTTTTAATATTTTGTCCATTGTGGTTTACCCCCTTTTGAATAGACTTCATTTTTTAAGAGCAATCTTAGGTTCACAGCAAAATTGAGCAGAAAGTACAAAGAGTTCCCATATACTCTCTGCCCCCATGCACTACCTCCCACACTATCAACATCCTGAACCAGAGTGCAACATTTGTTACAATCGATGAGCCTACACTGACAGATTATAACCATCCAAAGTCCATAGTTTACATTAGGGTTCACTCTTGTGGTTGTACATTCTATGGGTTTTGAAAAATATATAATGACATGTAGCCACCATTACAGTATCACACAGAATATTTTCACTGCCCTGAAAATCCTGTGTTCTGCCTATTCATCCCTCTCTCCCCACTTACCCCTGGCAACCACTGACCTTTGTGTAGTTACCATAGTTTTGCCTTTTCCAGAATGTCACATGGTTGGAATCACATAGTATGTAATCTTTTCAGATTAGCTTCTGTCACTTAGTACTATGCATTTAAGGTTCCTCCGTATCTTTTCATTGCTTGATAGCTCATTTATTTTTAACATTGAATAGTATTCCATCATCTGGATGTACCACAGTTTATTTATCCATTCGCCTACTGAAGGACATCTGTGGTACATCTAGCTGCTTCCAGGTTTTGGGAATTATGAATAAAGCTGCTATAACCATCCATGCAGGTTTTTGTGTAGACATAAGCTTCTGCTTATCTGGATAAATATGAAGGAGTGTGAATGCTCTATCATATAAAAGTATATTTAATTTTATAAGAAATTGCCAAACTAGCTTCTAAAGTGGCTGCATCATTTTGTATTCCCACCAATAAATAAAAGTTCCTGTGTCTTTACATCCTCACCAGCATTTTGTCAGTGTTCTGAATTTTGGCCATTCTAATAGGTATGTAGTGGTATCTTATTATTGTTTTAATTTGCATCTCTGTAATAATATATGATGCATAGCATCTTTTCATATGCTTATTTGCCATCTGTATATCTTCTTTGGTGAGGTATCTGTTCAGGTCATTTGTTCATTTTTTAATTCAGTTACTCATTTTCATATTGTGGAATTGCTTTTTGTGTATTTTGAACAACAATCCTTTATCAGATATGTTTTTGGCAAATATTTTCTCCCAATCTGTGTCTTGTCTTCTCATTCTCTTGACCTCATGTTTCACAGAACTGAAGGTTTTAATTTTAATGAAGTCCAACTTATCAATTATTTCTTTCCTGGATCTTGGCTTTGGTGTCCTATCTTAAAAAAATCATCACCATACCTGAGGTCATCTAGGTTTTCTCCTATTTCATCTTTTAGGAGTTTTATAGTTTGCATTTTATATTTAGGTCTATGATCCATCTTCAGTTAATTTTTGTGGAGAGTGTAACTAGAGCTATACTAGTTGTTTGTTCTTGTTTTTGTTTTGTTTTGTTTTGTTTTGCACATGGATGTTCAATTCTTCAAGAACCATTTGTTGACAGGAATTTCTTTTCTCCATTGTATAGATTTTGCTCCTTTGTCAAAGATCAGTTGACTATATTTTTGTGGGTCTATGTCTGAACTCTCTATTCTTTTCCATTGATCTGTTTGCCTATTCTTTCACCAATCCCACTTGGTCATGATGTAGAATTCTTTATATACATTGTTGGATTTTGTTGAGGATTTTGGCTTATATATTCCTGAGAGATATTGATCTGTGGTTTCCTTTCCTTGTAATGTCTGTCTGATTTTGGCATTAGGGCAATAAGAATGAGTTAGGAAATATTCCCTCTCTTTCTATCTCCTGTAAGATATTGCAGAGAATTGGTATAATTTCTTCCTTAAATGTCTGATAGAATCCACAAGTGAACCTATCTGGCTCTGGTGCTTTCTGTTTTAGAAGGTTATTAATTATTGATTCAATTTCTTTAATAGATATAGGCCTATTCAGATTGTCTATTTCTTTTTGTGTGAGTTTTGGTAGATTATGTCTTTCAAGGAATTGGTCCATTTCACCTAGGCTAAGAAATATATGGGCATAGAGTTGTTCATAGTATTCCTTTATTATCCTTTTAATGTTCATAGGATCTTTTTTTTATAGGATCTTTAATGATGTCCCCTATTTAGTTTCTAATATTAGTAATTCCTGTAATCTCTCTTTTTTCCTTAGTTAGCCTACCAAGAGGTTTATTGATTTTATTGATATTTTCAAAGAACCAACTCTTGGTTTTGTTGATTTTCCCCACTGATTTTTTTGTTTTCAATTTCATTGATTTCTTCTCTAATTTTTATTGTTTTCTTCCCTATGCTTACTTTGGGTTTATTTTGCTTTTAAGTTTTGGAGGTTTCTATTGACATATCCTCAAACTCAGAGATTCTTTCCTCAGTCATGTCCAGTCTACAAATGAGACTATCAAAGGCATTCTTCATTTCTATTACAGTGTGTTTGATCTCTAGTGCTTCTTATGTATTCTTTTTTAGAATTTCTATCTCTCTGCTTATATTATCCACCAGTTCTTGCATACTGTTTACTTTTTCATTAGAGTCCTTAGCATATTAATCATAGTTGTTTCAAATTCATGGCTATAATTCCAATATCCCTGCCATACTCAGTCTGGTTCTGATGCTTACTTTGTCTCTTCAAACTGTATTTTTTGCCATTTAGTATGCCTCATAATTTTTCATTGAAAGCAAGACATGACGTACTAAAGGAAAAGATCTCCAGTACATAGGCCTTTAATGATATGCTGGTAAGGAGTAGGGGAGAGGGAAAGTTTTCTATAGTCCTCTGATTAGGCCTCAGTCTTTTAATAAACCTGTACCCATGGGCTACAAAATTCACCAGTGTTTCTCAGTCCTCCCCCCTCACATTAGGTAGGACAGGATGGCTGAAGGGAACTGGAGTATTTCCCTTCCCCCAGAATTGGATATTTCCCTTTCCCCAGGTGGAAAGCCAGAGCAAGCTGAAATTGAGTATTTCTTTTCCCCAAGGTCAGTTAGGCTCCAATAAAACCTGAACAGGTTAGGCTCTGGTAAAATAGATTCTCTTGAGGGTAAGCCTTGTTAAGAACACAATGCTCTGGCTTATTTCAAAATGGCTACTTTCCCCCTCCCCCTGCCAGAAGCCTGAGGGGATGTCCCTTTTTACTTCCCTGTAAGAACCTAGTAAGAGCTCCAGGAGGTAAAACTCATAAAAGTGTGGGATCCTCCCCCTGGAATTTTTAACTCCCAGACTTGTCCACACTCAGCCTCCAGTAATTCATCAATTACAATTCAAGGTTCCTTATTCCAGTAATGGTTTCTGTGGAGGTTTCTGCTTAGGTAAGCTGTAACTCTCTATATCTGCCTGCATGACTTCCTGTCTCTTCAATTTGAGGGCAGCATTTTACCTTGTGGTTTTGCTTCTTTTGTGGGTCTAAGAAGAGCTGTTGATTTTTCAGCTTGTTCAGCCTTTTACTTTTTGTCAGGATGGAGTGCAGACTTCCAAGCTTCTTGCCTGCAGGACAGGAAATCAGAAGTTCCTGTTGTATTTTTAATGCCACCTTCCAATGTAGATGTTATCTCTGTAATGCTTAAATAAAAAATTTAAATATAAAAAAAGTAATCTGATCTGTGTTACAGAGTGAATTACTGTACAACTGAGCAAATAGCTATTGTTCTCACCAGGCAAAGGTTAGGTCTTTTGTAATAAAAGGACTTCAAACTCAGTGGAGGAAGCAATAACGGTTCCCTCTTAGGAGACAGGGACTGCACCCCAAGCCATTCTTATTTATGTTTACTTAGATCCATCTCTGCATCATCATCACCTCCTCTTGTAGTATTAAAAGATGCCACTGTTGGCAGAGTCCTTCATGTGTGCAAGAGTGATTGAAGAGGCTAAATGTGAGGCAGTTTTCTGTACATTCATGTGCATAAGGAGATCTAGCTGTCATTTCTGTGGCCTTTCACAGTTTACAGTTCTAAGAGTCCATTCCAATTTGCAGTCTGACTCTCCCAAACTTGCTTTCAGCTCTTCCCCAACATGAATCTTCTCTTCCTATCAGGTCAGTCTTCAGACTCTCCTTGACATGTCATGTTCATTCCCAGTTTCTGCCTTTGCTCATATTGTCTCTTTTTTTAAGGAAGCACTCTGTTATCCTCTCTTGCTCTCCTTCAGTGTCCACCTGGCTTAAGTCCAGACTTCTCTGTGAAACTCTCCACCACCTTGGCTTTTTTGGATGTATTCTGACACTTCTAGTCAGCACCACAGCATTTAGGCCATTTGTTTTGCTTTATAGCTTCCTCCAGTTTATGTATTCAAGTCTTGTCTCCACAATAAGAGATTATATCTTATGTCCCTTTCACATCCCCCATGGCACCTAGTGCAGTAGAAGGCACATCATCATAGGTTCTACTTGTTGATGACTCGCATGATTGTTGTCTGCTAAGTATGTCTGAAGTATTATAGTAATAGGAAAATCCTCAGAGCTCTGCTTTACCTTACATTTACTTGGGGAGGGGCATTACCTGTTTATAGTTCGTAATTTGTACTTGCTATGTGGAAACTGTTAGAATGTGCACCTAATCTAGTATAATTCCACTTACCTTAATTCTAAGACCTTCTTTTTTTGGTGATCCTGGTATTTCATTTGATTTTAAAGGCAATGATGATATAGTTATTAAAGAAACTATACCCAATCCTGAAGATTTTTGGATTGATCTAAAGATTGATATTGCTTTAACACTATTTTTGCTTATTTAAATCTCTTGAGATGTCAATTTTATAATTTGCGCTTTCTGCTTTGTCTAGATAGCAGCATTTGTCACTAATTTTTAGTTGTCTATCTCCATGATTATCTTAGGATGTTATGCAATGTTTCCATTGTCATAGTTAATATATGACCTCAGTAGTATTTGTATTTATTTTCTTCATCCTCTTCATGTCATCTTGTGAATGTTTTCCATAGCACACACTCAGACCACAGGAGCACTTGGATCTTGTATGAATTACGTGTTAATTGAGAAGCAAACTGGAAGCTTACTGCAAAGACTGGTTTCTAAATTCCTTGCTTGGTTATTAGTCTGGGCTGACAAAGATAAAAATGAACCTACTACAAAATCTTTTTTATATCCTTGGTGATAGAGGGGAATGGTCAGGATACCAAAATCTACAATATAACTGCCTGTATTATTATGGTAACTTAAATGGATCTCACCTGAATCTTAGCAATAAGACAAGTGAATATTGTTCAGGAAATTTGTGCTAAATCTTTTGTCAGTTGGTAATATGGTCTAGAGATCTTAGTGTTCACTGAAATTTTTTATGTAACTGTCACAATGCAGCAAGCATGAATCCTTGTTATTCCATATTAATTAAACAGTTCAAAGAAAATGAAGCAAAAAGCAAAATAATGTTATATTTTTCCAAGAGTTGCAAAAGTCTGGATTTTCAGCAAAGTAATGTTTCATAAAAAGAAACATTGGTTGCTGAAAGAGGTAAGTGACTCTATGTGGGATGTGTTTATAAAAGGATACTTAGAGCTTACCAAGGGGTGATAAAGCTAGATGACTCTTCTGAAGGAGGAGTGTCCTTGCTGATTTAAGAGATTATCAAAGGAAGACTAAGTCTTGGGAATTTACAGAGGATGAGAGCTGTAGCCAGTTAATAAGGCATTAGATAAGATAGTTCAAAGGACTCTCAATGGAAACTGCGGTAGAATTCCTTTAGATCTGGGAAGGGAATGATAGCTTAGGCCTGAAGCAATAGTCTTCTATGATAGAGATAGGCTTAAGAAGTCCCAGTTTTTATTAGAAGTGAGACCTAGAAAACAAGAATTATGTAACACAAATACCCCAGACTTTTGCAGCTAGTGAAATGAAATCACATGAACACTACTATCCAAATTTCATCAACTACAAGGCCCCACTTGCCCACAGAGGAATTTAACCCCGTTTTCAAAGACTCTCCAATTATTTCTAGCCATTCTCAGCAGGAGGGTTTACCACATGTGTCTGTAACAAGCTCACTCATATTCTTATAGTCCAGCCTGCTAGATGAGGCACCTCATCACTACCTCTGTTGCTGATGACCTTCATGCATATAGTGCTGAGCTTCTAGTTCTTGAGGTTTTGAAATCTGGGACCCTCATTCAACTTTGTATTAATTTTGCCAGTTTGGTCCTAATCATAAATATTTGAGCCTAGAGTCACAGAAGGTCCTTCATGAAATGGCTTCTTCAGCTTTTGGCTTTATCTTCCACACTGAGTCTTGACTCCAAAGAGCTAGCCAGAGCACCAACATTGTATCTTTCCTTCTATTCTTTCAAGCTCTATCTCTTCTATGTGCCCCAGAAAAAAAACAACAAACAAAAATCCAACTTACCACTCCTTCTTCAGCCCAAACCACAAAGTCTCCAAGCGTACAGACTTATGCGAATAGGTAAAGGAAGGAAATGTGTAAAGTGTCAGGTGATTTCTTTCAGACAAAGTTCTAGCACTAGCTTCAGCCTAGTCAAGATAGTCTGTTACACATATAACAAAAGCATAGGCTATGTTTCTATTAGGGATTAGGTGGAAATAGGAAGACCATATCAGAGGAAGGAAGCAGTGGTATAAAAGGAACCACCACTTCAGAAAGAGAATTAAACCTTGAAAGAGTCAGTGACTATCTTTGTCATTCTTTCTTACTGCTCCCTTTTACTTTTTCAGGTATAATTTCAATATTGAGTCAAATTCTTTTTTTCCTTCATCTTTAGCTCCAGAAGAGGACAGAAATTAATTAGCATTCAAAGCTGAACAAACACAAGCTATGATAAGTTTTCATCACAGAGTGCTATGGAAAGTGATTGATGATGTTGAGTTTGGTAGACCTCTTTGTCTTAAATTAATTCTATTTCATATTCAAAGCAGACTTCTATTCCATAATTCATTGGAATATCTTTCCAGGCAAAGCAGCCTTAATATGGAGATAGCACTCTCAAACTACAGTTATTCCAACAAAGAACACATGCAAGTAGCCCTTTTTAATTAGTCATCTCACTATGAAGATTTTCAAACCATAAAAAAGAAACAAATATTCAAACCATTACCCCATGTCTTGAAATAGAAGAATTTACAGACTTGATTTGTTATATATTGTTACCTATGAGGGAAATGACAATGAACCCCACTTCAGTTGGTATGTTGTGAATTGCCAGACAAAAGTGGAAAGGAAGAAAATTCTGGAAGCTGTGGGTGAGGACTCAGGAGATCTTAAAGTCATAAGAAAAATTCTTGAACATCAAGAGTTTCTGACAACATAGGGAAGAATCTGGAGTTGGTAAAATATTATAAAGGATGGAAAGTACTATAATGAAAAAGCAAATGGTTAGATTGATCTAGAGCTGTGGTTCTCAATAGGGGGAGATTTTGCCCTCTAGGGGACATCTGGTAATGTCTGCAGACATGTTTTTAAAATAATGTTTTAGACTTTAGTATAGTTTTAGAGTTACAAAAAAGTTGCCAACACAGTACAGAGACTTCCTGAATACATCTAGTTAGTTTCCCCTATTGTTAACATCTCACATTAGTGTGATATATTGTTACAAGTAAAGAAACAATATTGACACATTATTATTAACCAAATTTCACCCCTTATTCAGATTTCCTTAGTTGTTATCCAATATCTTTTTTTCTGCTTCAGAATCCCATCAAGGAAACCACATTGCATTAATTGTCACGTCTCCTTTGACTTCTCTAAGTGACAGTTTCTCAGACTTTACTTGCTTTTGACGATCTTGACAGTTTTGAGGAGTATAGGTCGGTTATTTTGTAGACTGTTCCTCGTTTGGGATTTGCCTGAGGTTATTCTCATGATTAGACTGGGGTTGTGGGTTTTTAAGGGGGAGGATGATAGAGGTGAAGTGCCATTCTCATTACATCATATCTAAGGCTATCAACATGACTTATCACTAATGGTGTTAATCTTGACCACCTGTCCAAGATAGTGTTGTGAGTTTTCTCCACTGTAAATTATTTTCCTCCCATCCCATACTCTTTGGAAGCAAGTCACTATGTGTACCCCTCACTTGCAGGGTGAGTAGTAATGCTCCATCTTGTCAAAGGAGGAATATCTACATAAATTATTTGGAATTCTGTATGGGAGATTTGTCTCTTCTCTCATATTTATTTATTCATTGTTCATTTACATGAGTATGGACTCCTGGATGTTTATGACAGACATTTATATTTTTATAATGGTCTGGGTAGGGTGCTTATGGCATCTAGTGGGCAGAGACCAGGGATGTTGGTCCTATAATGCACAGGACAGATCTCCACAACAAAGAGTTATCTACCTCAAATGTCAACAGCACCAAGGTTGAGAAAGCCTGCTCTAGAGCCTCAGATGTTCTACTCTGTTAGATGTTGCATATGGAAATACAGTTCTAATTTCACAATTGAAGTCAGTGAGTAAAAGTTGTGTTTCTGGCACAGAGTCAGAGTTAAATAACTTTGTTGGAATGCATAAAATGAATAATTCTTTTGGTGTTATATAGATATAAAGTAGATTTAGTCTCTCTCAGACTATGTATTGACAAAATGATCTGGAAAGTTGAGGCAGCTATCCAGACTATTCAAATCCAGTGGAATCTTCCAGAGCATAGGTGCACTTAAGTAAAATCAAAATTCTTATGGTAGCTTACACAACCCTGAAAAACCAGGCTCTCTCTACCTTTCTGTCTTCTTTCCATGCGACTCTGCCCTTGGTTCTCTTGATTCATCCAGCTATACAAGGTCCAAGTTCAGACTGCTTTATGACCTTTGGACTTGATGATCCTTCTGCCTGGACTGCTCTTTCCCCAGACTTGGGCATGGCTACTTCCCTTTCATCATCCCCATCTCAGCCTAAACATCATCTTCTCAGTAAAGATTTTCCTTATCACCTTATCTAAAGCACGTCTCCACACAAAACATATTCTTTATTTTCTTTGTTACAGTTGATTTACAACGTTGTGTTAGTTTCTGGTGCACAGCAAAGTGATTTCTGTGTATCTACCTATATATACACAAATAGGTATATATATATATGTATATATATATATAATCTATTTCAGATTATTTTCTATTATAGTTTATTACAAGATAGTGAATATAGTTCCCTGTGCCATACAGTAGGACCTTGTTTTTTATTTTATATATAGTGGTGTGTATCTGCTAATACCAAACTCCCAATTTATCTCTCCCCCAACTTTCCCCTTTGAAAACCATAAGTTTGTTTTCTCTGTCTGTGTGAATAAGTTCATTTGTATCTTTTTTTAGATTCCACATATGAGTGATATCATATGATATTTGTCTTTCTCTGACTTACTTCACCTACAATGATAATTTCTAGGTCCATCCATTTTGCTGCAAATGGGCATTATTTCATTCTTTTTTATGGCTGAGTAATATTCCATTGTGTATGTGTATGAGTGTGTGTGTGTGTGTATCCAATTTCTCCATATGCTTGTCAACACTTGTTATTTTCCTTTTTTAAAAACATAGCCTTCCTAGTGGATGTGAAGTGTTACTTTTATTGTGGTTTTGATTAACATTTCCCTAATGACTAATGATGCTGAGCATAGTTTCACGTGTTTATTGAACATTTTCAATGTAGGTTATTTCTGACATTAGAATATTTCTGAACTTTTACAGTTTCTTTGACATAGTAGAGAAGATAGAAAGATCAGAAGGTAAACAGGAATAAGAGAGTCAGTGTTATAAAATTATATTTGGCAGATGCCCCAAATGTCTTCCTGGCCTCAACCCCGAGAATGTCACATTTTCCGTAACACTGGAAAGTTCCTTTCTGATATCAGGTCTTACTGGCTTTGAATATTTGCTGATACAGTTAAATGAAATAGCAGGAATGTCATGAGAGTGGCAGACAGGAAATATGGAAGGCATATAGATGGGGCAAACTGACTATGAACACCATGTATCCATTAGGTAAAGAGAAGGTTGCAACCTGGATTTGACCTTTGTAGAGTAGATTGACCACATGCAGATAACTGACAAATATATTGGAAAAGTTTGCATTTTTTTCTTAACAAATTAACTAATGGAGAGGAAATCATCTTTCCCCTCAAAATTTCCTTTTGCTTTCTCAGACACATTCCACGTAAACTGAACAGACCATATTTTCCTTAGATATTTCTGATGCTTTTTATCTGAGCAATTCAGAGTACTTTAATAAGTACGGTTATGATAATTTTACTTATGATTAGGATTGTCAAACTTCTGGGAAGTTGATATGATTTAGGCAATGTGGCAAAGTAGGATGAGCTTTGAGCTCAGTCAGGAGATCTGTGTTCCAGTTTCCAGTTCTGAAATAACTCATGCTGTAACCTTGGATAAATTACTTAACCTCTTGAAGCCCCAGTTTCCTCATTTGTAAATATATGAATGGTTGGACTCTAGATTATCCTTAAAGTTCATTACAGCTGTAAAATTCTACTGGAGAAGTTTGTGCATTATGCTAAATTTCAAAGGAAATGCAAACTCTTTCTTTGTTTGTGTATATAAGAATTAAAACTGTTGCCTCAGTTCAAACCTATGTCAACAGAATAAGTTAAAAAGGGGAAAAAATAAGGCCCAGGGACACAGACTTTCAAGTTTTGAAGCTATGCTCCTCTTTGTGCACTGGCTAAGTGCCTCGGTACTTTATACGTGAGATGATCTGTCCTCTGCCCTGAGGTTACTTAATCTACATTTTGCAATGTGTGTCATAGATGTTTGTTTATCAAACATCGTGCAACTGGCTCATGACAGGACATAGCACTATTTCCTACTCGGTGGCTAAAGCATTTCTCATCTCCTGAACTTTTCCAGTCTTAAATTCCATCACTTTTGTGACCTCAAATGAGGATTCCTTGACTTTCACTTAGTCTGATGATATGTTTTACTTTCTGCAGGAAGATACTGGATTTTGAAACTACCCCCTCCCTTTACTTGTAAGAAAAAGTTATACCAAAAGATTCACAGGGTGATTTTGCCTGTCATCACAGAGGTATCCTTCTAACACAGGACCCAGGGAGCTCTGGGTCATCTCATTGCCAGGAGAGTACAACTAGCAACTTTAATCCTTGGCGAAGTCAAGAGCTTATGGTCTATCTGGGAAGGGTTATGTTACATTTAGATACAGTATAGCATGAGTGCGTTCATAATCTTGGGATTAAAACATAAAGCCAATGGAAAGGGTGAAGCTGGTCATCTCAGATGAGACAAGTTGACATGGTCTTTGTTTTGGTGTTTACTTCCAAGTTTAGAAATATTTGCACATTACAAACTGTAGTAGATAAGATAAAGGCTCTATTAAATTTATGACCACAGAACTTTATTAGAAAACTGATCTGTTCTGCATTATCTTAAGACCCATTTTTGATATATTTATTACCTCTTGGCTCTTTCTTCCTTACTTTTTCTCTTCCTTTCTTTTTCTTTCTTCCTTCCTTTCTTTCTTTCTTTCTTTCTTTCTTTCTTTCTTTCTTTCTTTCTTTCTTTCTTTCTTTCTTTCTTCCTTCCTTCCTTCCTTCCTTCCTTCCTTCCTTCCTTCCTTCCTTCCTTTCTTTCTTTCTTTCTTTCTTTCTTTCTTTCTTTCTTTCTTTCTTTCTTTCTTTCTTTCTTTCTTTCTTTCTTTCTTTCTCTCTCTCTCTCTCTCTCTCTTCTCTCTTTCCTCTTTCTTTCAATTTACAAGTGTTCATTGCATCAACCCTTTTTTTGGTTTCTGTATTTAGTCTTTCTCTCAGCCCCGGGTCAGCTTGTTTATTTCCCAAAAAGCATCAGCCTCTGTAAGATGCCAGGAAACAGGGTAGAGTATGGGGTGTGGGAGAGGGAAGTGTGACTGAAGCTGAAGGGACTTTTAAGGTTAGCATGTTCTTTCAATTAAGCTGTCGCTCCCTCAACTTTTTTCCCCCAGTAGAATGTCAAAATATTGTACTTCTCCCAAAAAAATCCCCCAAACTCAAATCCTATACAAAAGACACAACCTCTTTACCCTGAATCAAACACTATTTTGTGTTGGTGACTTATTTAAAGAATCATTATATTTAGTTTTATTTAACATTACCTTTGTGATTTCACAGCAGATCAGTACGAGCATTTGTTTTCTTCTTGTGGCCTATTTATAAATGGGTCTATTGCTACAAATTACAATTTTCAATTTCTTTTGAAAATCAGAGGAAAAGTGTTTTGGTGACATGAGTCAGTTACCATGAAATGTATCATTTGATTCAGTAAGTCTATACCTAGGAGTTATTATAAGAAAATAATTAGAGAGACACAAATTTGTTCAAGAATGTTCATAATGGCATCATTTATAGTACTGGAAAAATTTATGAGCCAGCCTAAATGTCCAGCAAACAATAGGTGACTAGTTAAATAAATTATGTGACATCTATATGCTAGAATATTATGCAGCCCTAAACAATGTTTTTAAAGAAGTTTTAGTAACATGGGGAGAGCTCATGTTAAATGTCAAGTTAAAAAGCACACAAAATCCAATTTTGGAAGAAGTATGTAGAAGAAACTGATAAAAATACATCAAAATATTAACAGCAGTTCTCTCAGGGCAACAGAATTGTGGATTTAAAAAGCATTCTTTGTACATTTTTGGTGTTATTTTCCATGATGAATAGCTATTACTTTTATAGAAAAATATAAAAAGTTATCAAATATTTTAATGAAAGCAAATTAAACAAGATAGCATTGTTTGCCTATCAGATTGGCAAGATTTTTATTAAAATTTTTTTCCTTCCAGTTTTATTGAGATATAATTGACATACAGCACTATATACTTTTTTGGGGGGAGTGGAGGGAGAGGTAGTTAGATTTATTAACTTATTTATTTTTTAACTGGAGGTACTGGGGATTGAACCCAGCACCTTGTGCTTGCTAAGCAGGCACTCTACCACTGAGCTAAACCTTACCCCCCACAAGATTTTTAAAGATTGATAATTTTCAATGTTTTCAAGAATATAAGGAAAATGGTACTCTTACACACTGGATCTAGATTGCCATACCTAAATTTTGCCCAGTGGCAACAAAATCAGATTTGTTGAACTCTTTCATAATACCATTGAAATGAGCTTGCAAAAAGTGGAGGTTAGCCACCGACTCTGAAAGCTGCCTGTATAGACAGATTAGACATATATCACAGCTAAAAGTGACCCTCAAAATCTATGAGTTCACCTTCAAGATATTTGCTTTAAAAGTCTTTTCATAGGAGGAGTTTTCCATGGGTCTAATATAGAAGTAGGATGTTCCAAAATGAGATGTGTTTATGTGATGATGAGATGGACCTGTGAAACATTACTTATTCAGTCACATGTACATTTCTGCTAGAACCATAATAGTGTCTACCTTATATGCTCATTGGGAGGGTAAAATGAAATAACACTTGCTAAAGATTTTCCATTTGAATAACAATAACTTGGCCTGTACCAATATATTGTCCAAGTGAAGGAGACAGTTTTCTTACAGTATTTTAGTTTGAAGAATGATTGCTTTGAATGAATGTTGGAAGGTTTAAGCAGATGAATATTTAGGTGTAATGATGGGGTTTGTCCAATTCATAGAAGGCATTAGCAAAGGGTATATTTACAGGATTGAAAAGAGTGGGGGTTAGCTTGGAGGTTAGAGAGTGATTTAGTGAATGAAAGTGAAAATGGTGGTTGTAGACCCCTTTGAAAGGAATTTAGCCCTTGGCTTTAAAGAAAGTTACTCAAAAGTAAGAGAATCCAGAGAAAGATTAGGTGTGGTGTAATGGAAGTTTTGGTTCTTGCTTCCTTTTTTCTCATCTGTAAAATGAGGAGGTCAAAGCTGGTAATTAATGGCCACCATTGTCTACATGCTTGCCATAAGCCAGGCATTTTATGAGCATGATTTCATTTAATCCTCCCTCAGAAGAGCCTTATGAATGAGATAACATTATTATCCCCAACTCACAGATGAGGAAGCTGAGGCACTGAAGACGTTATGTAACTTTGTCTAAGGTGGTCCAAGTCCAAAACCCATATACTTCCCCTCCTGCTGCTCTATCTCTGTGTGGCCTCTAAGCTCTAGTGGTCCATGATTCTGAGTAGTGGACATTAAAATTTTTTGTTACTTGATTTCTCTTTTAAGAATGGGTGATGAAATCTAATCTTCTCGTATGTGAAAAGGAAAGGAAAATAAAGAGAGCTTTAAGGTGAGTTATGATATTGATGACCTTTCCCCCTAACATTACTGGGCTAGAATCAGTACAGAAAATTGGCCAAAATATTCAAAAAAAAAAAAAAAACTTTCTTGCAGATTTGATGACTACTACCACCCATTTCATTTGCCTCTGGCCTCATGGGTAATATGAATATTTTGTTCCTTTTTTTCCTTTGGGGGAAGGTTGCTAAAGCAATTTGCAAGGATGCTGCAGAAGCTTTCATTTAGAGGGGATAGGAATTCGTTTTTAAAAAGACAAAGAATGAGTCAATGGGAGAACCTGAAGTCAAGACTCATTAAAATCCTGCTGGGATTTTGATTTGGACTGCACTGACTTTATAGATGAATTTGGGAAAAATCAAGTCTTCACTATCCTGTGTATTCCCATCAAGACACATTAGATGTCTTTCCATTTGTTTTCACTTTTCAATTAACTTAAAAACCAGTGAAATGTACTGGAATGAAAAGAAATGGTTATTTGAAAAGATAAAACAACCATTTCTCAAAAAAATAACATTAAATCTAGCTACTATGTCTTTGACCAGTTTTGAAAGAAGTAGCTTAGGTTATTATTTATGTTCACAGTGAGGTCATCTTCTGTCTAGGTTTTTGATTTCAGCAGTTGTTTCAGACATGCTAGTGAAGACATTTGACTTGGTTATTGGGTCTGAAAAAAAAATAAGATCTCATGAATGACAAAACATAACATCACCTGTTTATGCAAATATTATTATAAAGTCCTGCTGCTTGTAGTTGGACCAAGGAGGAAATTATTATTTTACAAACATGTGAATTATGTTTAACACGCAAAGCCTTATTACACAGTCAATGAAGAACAGTTGTTTTCTGCCCTTCCATAAATAACTAATGCCAAAAGCAGCCTGGCTATCTGTTTCAGCTTCTTGTTACAGGAGAGTAAAATGGGCAAGATCTAAATATCAGTACCTGCTAACAGAGCTGTCCTGGTAAATTCTGCTTGCCTTCTGTTTAATTTCCACGCTTTTAGTGCTTTTTATGTTGTATTTTTGAATCTATCAATTGCACTGTACATTTTCCTCTTTTCCATTTTCATAAGTTTATCTCTTCTGTTTCTACTTGGACTGGTAGTTCTGGGTGGGACTTATTACCTAGGAAGCCTGATGTAGTGGCAAGCCCGCTGGTCTAGGAGCCACGAGAACTGTGGTAGGAAATCCAGGCTCTGCTACTAGTTAGTTGTACGACTAGACAAGTCGTGTAATCTGCATCTGTCTCTCCATCTGTAAAACAGGGATAATAACCCCCGTCTTCCTGACTAGTAAACAATAGTGCAAATGTTCTCTCTAAAATGTCAGACAGCTGGTTGGGGGAATGTTTTGCTCCTGGGTAGTAGTTCTGGAGGGGTTTCTGACAAGAAATTAAACAAGGTTTGTTTTGGCCCTGAAAAAGTGAAAAAGGAGAAGCTAGAAATAGCGTTGATACACTTGGTTTCCTTTTCAGAGATTTAGCTCTTCTTTCCTCATCATCCTGGTTATGGTTAACTGTGGAGGAAAAGGTGAGATATGGCAGATGATAAAGGTAGCCAGAACTTTCAGCATTAATGAATAGCAGAAGTGATAAAGATCTGGAAAATTCAAGTAGTTTTTTTGTCTGATAAATATCTCTGTATCTATATTTACATACATGCTTATGCATGGGTATGTATGTACACATATTTATACATACAAACAAAAACTAATAGCTTCAGGCTCTTTCCTTTATACTTTGTAAAGTTGGAGGAAAGTCAGTAACCTAGGACTGACTCAGTGTTCAGAGGAAATTTCCTAATTGAAAAGGTCTGGGCTAAGTGACTGCTAGTAAAGGAAATTGACAAAAGTGTTCTCATTACATGTTCTTTTTCATCTTGGTCTGATTTATGTGCTACACTGGGTCTGTACTGGGTCTGTGTTTTAATTCCACAATGAGACACTAAGTTTGTTGGGAGCAGGGATGATCATTTCTTTGATTTTGTTTGTATTAACCTTACTATACACAGTAGTGCTCTATACCCTATAGGTACCCAGTGAATTATATAGCTGATAAATGATTCCTTATTTTTGGTATTACAACAAAATGTCATAAAATAAACATGACAAACTTGTTGTTTGAAGTCCTGAATTTTCTAGGTCAGTCTCGATAAAGTTATATGACTGCCACAGAAATATTTATAGGTATATTATATATAAGTGGGTGGGCCTGTTGGAAATTGGATGAGCAATCCCACTTCAAAGAAGTAACATACAAAGTCTGTAGCTCTATGTTCCCCAGTTGTGGGCCTCCAACCACCTATAGTGTCACCTGAGGTGGTTATTAGACTCAATTTTCTCAGCTCCATTCAGATCCAAGGATCCATATTTTAACAAGCACCCCAGATGATACGGATACATACTAAAGTTTAAGAACGAGCCTAGCCTGTAATCTGAGATGGTCACACACACAGACACTTTGTTACCTCCAGTAATTCTATGAGAAGATGGAAAATAGCAAGTGAAATAACATGGCCATTTCTAGCAAGAAAAGGGAGGTAGGGGACTCCATTACGCATCGGGGAACTGGGAGAATACTGGTGCTTTCTCTCTTGGTGATATATTGCTGGCAGTTTGTCGTGGCTCATTTGCAGTTATGGTCTGTCCCTTTTGAAGTCCCGAGACGGTTCGCCAGCATTTTATTTTTAACAGCAATTTCTTGAAACTCTTGGAAACAGTGTTTGTAGGACTGGGCCAGTAAGATGTCACAGTGCTGTGGTGACTTTTCCTTATCAGTTGTGAGCTCTTTTGCTATTACACCGTCATGGAAATGCAAGGAATAAAGTGAAAACCCTGCATTCTTGTGATATTTCCTAAGGGGGGATGGCCGCTGGGGTCTTAACGCAGGGAGAGGCGAGATAAAGGGAACAGAGGCGTTAGCTGGGGCTTGGAGGAGCAGGATGTCTTAGGCAAGGAACGTTAAGATCTCTCTCTAAAGAAAGAGCAGTGAAGTACGGATGATAAATATCTTGAAAGGGCAGCTGGAAGATGACCCGAGGGGAACTTTCATTCTGGGGTGGAGTCCTGCGAAGGGAGCACAGGTGGGGCGTGTGCCCGTTCCGCACCTCGCTGAAATCAGATAGGCGCCCGGACCTCCTGAAAACACGCTCCATCACTCAGCCTCGGGGACGGGAGCCGGACCCTTCGGCGAGCCTGCGGGGAGCCGTTACCCGCTCGGCTCCCCCGCAGAGCCCCCCTTTGCCGTTAGCCCCCCGCTCAGCCCCTCCTTTTTGGCTGACGTCTGGGCAAGCGGAGGCGGGAGCGTGGGTGGGCCGAGCGGGCCGTCGCTCGCGATTCGGCCGGCTGTGCCACACCACCGCGCGCCCCCGCTCCGCCCGCCCCTCCGGGCGCGTCTTTTCCGGGCCCGCGCGGCACCGCGCCTCGCTCCGCCTCCGCCGGCCCTCCTGGTGCGCGCGCGCCGCTGCGGCTTTTTCTCCGGCCTCCGCGGCGCGCCCCTCCTCGTCCCAGCGCTAGCGGGCACGCGGCTCCTTTCCGCCAGCTTCTCGAGTGCCGAACGCCGGCCGGCTGCGAAGACTCCGTGGGCAGCGCCTCCGGTGAGTGACCCCCGCCCTCTAGGCTCCGGCCCCGGCATCCCTGCCCTGTCGCAGGGCTCCGGCCGCCCCACCGTCCCACACCTGAGCCTGGAGGAGGTTAAGGGGACGTTCCCGTCCCCGGAATCCGCTTGCTTTCTTCTTGAGCCCGGGCGATTTACGCGCCCGCATCCCCCAGGCCCGGGAAGAATCCCGAGGTCTCGATATCATCTCCTTTGCTGAGGTCTGGGGTCCTCGGGACACTGGCCTGCCCCTTCCTGCCGCTCACCGCCCTCTGAAGGCCAGAAGCATCTTCCCGATTGGGGTACTAGGCTTTACCGTGACCTTTTCCAAAGGAGCCCAATAAAAGGTCGCCAGACCTCCAAACGACCTTTAGGGCGCCCCTGGACCTCAACTCCATTTTGTCCCCTTCGAGTCACTCTACATCTGAGAGCTCGGGGCTCTGGCTCTCAAAGCATCCGCCCTTCGAATTTGAGAGATGCCCTAGCTTCCGATATCCTCTTAGCTTCCGTATCTTTACGTATGTTAGAAAACGGTTGGATTGTATAGGAAGCATGTCCTTAATTTTTCCTATTCTACCTATCTACATCCCTGTCCTCCCTCGCTGCTATATATTTAGCATTAGCTCTATTCACTTCCTCTTCCTCTCATTCGAATACCCTACAGAAATAACTGTGGTTGATGTCTATAGCACAGAGAAAAATCGTGGATAATATGATTCATTGCCTAACCCCCATTAAGGGGTTACATATTTTAAATAAGACGTCATTTCTGCTCTTCACTCCAGTATCTCCTCCTTCAAAGGCATTTTTTTCACCCTCTTGAAATGACTTTGCTCTAATAGCTCTTTTCACCTTAAAAAAATCGATCATCGCTCTAAGAAACAACCGGGAGATGCAGATTAAGGGCAAAATGGCATTTAAATGAATCTCTTTGAAAAAGTAAGCCGTCTGCTTTATGGGTTAATGATTTAATCAACGCCTCAGTTTCCTCATGTACAAAAATGAGGATGTTGAACGAAGGTTCCTTCTAGTGTTTTGATTCTAGGATCTCTAAATTCATGCTTAGTAACATGTTGCTGCATAACGGAGATTTAATCTGATGAAAGCCCGGTTTCCCGGTACTTGCCTGTCACTTTAGCTTTTTTATATTGCCTCCAACAAATAGTTTTATCTGTTCTTTAGACATAAGTGGAGATTCAATCACTGTACTGTCAATGAACATATCAATCAAGATTTTAATAGTGTAAGACCTCTTCCTTGAATTGTAAAATAGTCCATCTTTTATGTAGAAGCCACTGAAGTGTAAGACATTTAAGACTCCTGTAAGAATTAACACTCTGTCTGCCACTTAGGTGGAGGATGAAACATTAAACTGTTAGTATACTTGCACCATAGAGTACCTTATTGTTCTAATAGGAGAAGTAATTTGACACCTAAAAATCTACACAAGATGTAATGCAGCAATTGAAATCTTGATAAATTCAATCCCCCCCCCTAAAAAAACCGCCTATTTTAAAAATAAGTGATTCAGATGAAGATTTTTGTTTGACAGTTTTGGGTACAGGTGAGATGGCTGGAGAAAGGAGAGGCTTGCCCAAGTCAGTGAGAAGAGAAATGATTGACTCTGGAGAGGCTCGGGTTCCAGCCCAGCGCTAGCTAATAGTCTAACCTTGAACAAGTCACTTTACCACTCTTCATTTTTGCGTCTGTGAAAGTGTCTTGATGTTGATGGAATGATCCTTAAGTCCTCCAATTTGAATTGCATACATATATAGTTATATATGTGTATATATATGGCAATTTGCATTAAGGCTATGCCATAAATCCTTAGTTAAAATCAGCTAAGCTAAATCCTTAGTTGTTTAGAACATTTTTCTCCGTATACTAGTTCCAATCTATATACGCATAATTCTTAATTCATCTTTATCAAATGAATTATTATATGTAGAAGCCTATACATTGAGAAGCACTTTACAAAAGTCAGTTATTGTTAACTTAGGCTTGCAGGTGAAATGTGTGAATACCACACTTTATATCTTCTTATTTGTGTATATATATATTTTTTTTTATTGAAGTATAGTCAGTTTACAATGTTGTGTCAATTTCTGGTGTACAGTACAATACTTTAGTCATATATGATCATACATGTATTCGTTTTCCTATTCTTTTTCACCATAAGTTACTACAAGATATTGGATATAGTTCCCTGTGCTATACAGTATGAACTTGTTTATCTATTTTGTATATTTCTTTTTAAACATTCAAGGCTTTTAAGAAATTGGTCCTGGAATATGTACATACTGCCTTTTACCTGTAATTGGCTAGGCACTTGAAAAGAATATGGAGGCATTCATTCATTCATTTGTTCGTTCATTCAACTTATCTCACTCCTCCATCTATCACTTATTTTGTGCCACGCCACTAGGATATGATGGTTAAGAAAACAATCCTTACGCTGAAGGCTTTAGTTTTATAGTGTGGGATGGTGGTGATGGTTAGGGGTTGTGGAGAGACAGTATTATCAATTCTTATTAACAACAACAATCAAATCAGGGACAGAGAAAATCGTGGGGATGTTAAGTCTCCACAGGGGAGGAGGAGGTGGTTTTATTAATTGTAGGCTGTAGACTCTCTTCTTGGCATTCCTTTTTTTTTCTTTCCTTGATGTTCTATTATTGAGACTTTAGCAAAAATAAAAGCTTTATTTTTTTCCACTCCTGCTATTGGCTGGTCTTATATACTCTTTTAACTATTTATTTTAAGACAGTTGTAGATTCTCATACAATTGTAAGAAATAATACCCTTTAATTTTCCCCAGTGGTAACATCTGGCATAGACTGTAGCATAATATCGTAAGGAAATTGAAATAGATACAGTGCAGCCACCTGATTCAGAGATCCACAGTTTTACATGCACTCTTTTGCGTGTGTGTACTTAGTTCTATGCAGTGTTATCACATGTGTAAATTTGTATAACCACCACCAGTCAAGATACAGAACAGTTCCATCACCCCAAAGATAACTAATGTTGCCCTTTTATAGCCACAGCCATCTCCCTCCCTCCCCGATCCCTGACAACCACTAATCTGTTTTCCTTGCTTATAATTTCATCATTTCAAGGACACAATATAAATGAAATCATGCAATATGTAATCTTTTGAGATCAGCTTTTTTACTGCTCAGTGTTATTCCCTGGAGATTCATACAGGGAATGTATCTTGTAATGATAATTCCTTTTCATTCCTGAGTTGTATTCCATGGTGTGGATGTATTATAACTTAATCATTCACCCACTGAAAGACATCAGGCTGTTTTCCATATTTTTTAAGTTTTGAGTAAAGCTTCTATTACTAATTGTGTACTGGTTTTTATATAAACAAATTTCCATTAAACAAATTTCCATTTCTCTGGGATAGATGCCCAAGAGAACAATTGCTCATTGTATGGTAATTGCATATTTAGTTTTATAAGGAACTGCTGAACTGTTTTCCAGCATGGTTGTGCCATTTTACATTCCCACCAGCAATGCACTAATAGTCCTCATTCTTGTCAGCACTTGGTGTTGTCGCTATTTTTTTTATTTTAGCCATTCTGGTAGGTATGTATGTAGTGATATCTTGTCATAGTTTTAATTTGCATTTCCCTGATGGCTAATGATGTTGAACATCATTTCATGTGCTTATCTGCCATCTCTGTATCCTCTTCAGTGAAATGTATGTTGTCTTTTGTCGATTTTCTAGTTGGATTTTTTTTTCACTGTTGATTTCTGAGCATTCTTTATATATTCTCAATACTAGTGCTTTGTTGGATACGTGGTTTGCAAATATATTCTCCCAGACTGGCATAGGGAAATTTCATCCTCTTCACAAGGAAGTTTCACAGAACACTTTAATTTTGATGAAGTTTGGTTTACCAATTCTTCCTTTTATGAATCATGCCTTTAGTGTCTAGGGATCTTATGTACTTTCATTGTTTAATTTTATTCCTTGCTGTTCTGTATAGCATCCAGTATTTCTGTAAGCCGTGTGAACATTTTTTTTTCTTTGAACAATCTCAGAGCTTAGATGTTTTCTGAGAACAAGTGGTCTTAATGGCTTAGAGTGTGAATACATACTCATATGTGCTCTCCCCATATTAAAATGGCTGCCATCCTTTTGTGCCTTAAAAATATATTTCTGCCAAAAAAAATATTCCTGCCCTACCAGGCCATCAAATGAAACATTACAATTAATATTTTAAAATTAAATAGACACGTCATATGCCAAGGAGATTTTTGGTTTCACTTTCTAAATTTAAAATATTTTGGCAAAACTGTGCAGTTTTTAATCAACATTTCTGGTAAGTAATCCAAAGAACAAGTTTGTGTTCTCATTTAAATGTACTTGGAAAGTCTACTTCTGCATGTTGTGTAGTGAAGTTGTGAATATAATGATGGATTTAGTAGGCTTTTTCTACTCAGAATAATGAATAACAGACTGTTGAATTTGTCTGTCTAGATTGCATATTTTCCTTTTATAGTAGCTGCTTAATTTTCATCTTATCTTTTAAAATAAACATTAGTTTTAAGGTGACTTACAATGTTATACTTGGAAAAATATATGTGCTCATATTATGAGAAGAGCTTACAGGAAAAGCTTAGTGATTGATTTTGAGAGTATTCATTTCTGTAAGGTGGTAATGAAATGATTATTTGTCTCTTCAGTGTGACCATATTTGCTCAAATGCGTGTATAGCCAGGGTAGTGGGTTCCTATGTGAAAAAGATCAATCATTGGTATTAGGCAAGGGCCGATAAAATATTGCCAGTGGCCAAATCCTGCCCACCACCTGTTTTTGTAAATGAATTTCTGTTGGAATATAGCCACATTCATTCATTTATGTGTTGTCTGGCTGCATTCAGAATGCAGTATCAGAGTTGAAACAGAGAACTTAAGGCCCTGAAACCCAATTTACTCTCTGGTCCTTTACACAGAAAGTATGCCCAGAGATAAAGCAACCTTATAAACTATTGAGTCTCTGTGATATAAAGGAAATTTAACAAACTTTACCTTGACTTTTAGTCCCTTTTAGGTATATTTCCATGAGAAGTTGTGGTTCCGAAGAATGTATTCATTTTCTTTACTAAGTCTACAAGGCACTGTGGTCTAGGAGCAGCATTAAGGAATGGATAGAGAGTCGGGAAGGTTGATTTTGTTGTTGTTGTTGCTAAGTGTGGGCTATTTAAGTGTGAATGTAAATTTACAAGTAAGACAACGAGTGAGATTCAGAAAGAGGTCTACGCAGTCGCCATGTCCTTTGGAGATCCTGTTGTGAGCCAGAGTGATAATGGCAATGCCAGGTATGGCAGCACTATTGCTTCTGCTCCCAAAACTACTGTGATCTCTAAAGACATGGTAGTTTGAGCCTATCAAGCTGAACTTAAGACCAATGGCTTATTATTTTGCTTGCACAGCTTTCTTTTGTAAGTTAGAAGTTGACACTTCAGTTCTTCTAAATGCCCTCCCTATGAGTGATGTTGAAAATGGAAATTGAGTTAGGACCATTGGCTGTACATTTGGAAAGAAATGGATCCCTGTCTCACATCATACACAAAAATAAATTAAGGATGTATTTAAAAAATCTAAGTATATATTTTAAAATCTTCTGTAAAACTGAAGACTCCATAATGAAATTAAAAAGGCATGTGATAGATTGGGGGAAAATAACTTCTACATATGCAGTGGAAGCTTTAAGTGACTTTCACTTAACTGACTCACCATATTAAATGATGCTTTTTATTTCTTTTGTAAAATACACTGTGCACTGAACACTTGCTATCAGTAGGTTGGTCTCCAGTATGCTTGTGGACCCATCAGTAGAACAGATGTTTTTCTTACTGAACCTATATATGCTCATTGTTCTTATTTTTGTAAATATGTAATTTATTTTCATATTTTATTACTTGATACAATCTGAGTAGTGGAGAATTGAAGTTCTTTTTACTGAAGATTTATGGATGAAATGATATGATATCTGGGATTTGCTTCAAATTATATGGGGAGGTGGAGATGTGGCATGCATAGAGACATAAAGGAAATAAAATTCACATATAGATAATTGTTGAAGCTGGGGGAATAGGGTCATTATAACAAAACAAATTGAATGTTTTGGAAAGAGTTGATGAAAGCAAGTTATAACTGTCCAGTTAGGTGTAAGACAATGATAAAATATTGGTATAAAATAAATATAGAAGTTTACAGGGGTCTTCATTCATAGTTCGTTGCAAGTGTCTTTTAAGTCATTTGAAGTTCTACATTATCTAAGTATTTAGTGTAAATTTCTTTAAAATCAGTGGGCCTGGAGTTAAAGAAAAGTCTTGGCCTCTTGGCCCTGTATCAAAAGTTTGATGAATGAGTGTACATTTACCACTGATAAAATAAAACGAAGATAAAATGAAGTGTTTGTCATGCACATTTTTTAATAATTGTTCACCTTACTTGACCTTTTCCATTAGTCAGTTAGCTGTTTCAAATACCATTAAATAAAAGACTTCTACTATATGATCTATCATATATAAAGAGCTTCTAGAGATCAATAAGAAAAAGGCACCTATTAGAAAAAGTAGCAGAGGGTTGTGAATTGACTTTTCCCAGAAAAAGAAAGAAAAAAATGAATAAAAAAGAAAAGATGCTCAAATTCACTCTAGTAATTAGGGAAATGAAAACCATTTCTCACCAAATACAATGGCAAAAACTATACTATCCACCCGTAGAAAGAAATGGTCACTGTCAGGTACTGTTAATGAGAGTGCAGATTGTGGAGCTTTTTGATAAAGAATACCAAAATCCTCTCATCTAAAAATGTGCATCTATTTTGACCCAGCAATTCTGTAGGAAACTGTTCTAGGGAAATATCTGCACATTTGTATAGAGATACATACAAGATTTCACTGTGTTGTAACTGGTCATGACTGTGAAAACTTGGCAGCAACCTAAATGTCCATCAGAAGGGGACTGTTTTAAATAATAACATGCTGTTCTATGGAACAACATGGGGCTATTAAAGGAAAAAAACTCCTCAGACCTGTATAAAATGATGTAAGAATTCCAAAGTATGTTGTTAAAGGCGGGAGGGGCAGGGGAGGGAGTTATAGAACAGTCCATATACCGTGACTCCACATATTTAAAAAAATAAAACCTTACCACGTGTATAGATTATACAAAATGGTTCTATTGATGCATACCACGAATAGTTATCTCTATAGGAAAAGGGAGTGGTGTTAGAGGAAGGCAGTATAGGGATACTTTTACTTTTTACCCTATACAGTTCTATAAGGCATTTTAAGTTATGATTATTATTTTGATAGTAATTATTCAGATTCATCATATGCAACATTTACACACTGGAGGATACTTACAATGTGATTCCTTCATTGTGCATTATCCAGTGACACTGTGCTAGAAATGCAGTGCCTTGTACTTAGCACTCAAGTTATTGTTATTTTTTTAAATAATTGTCTCCCTTTGTTAAAGTACTATTTGTATTTTCTAAATTTTCTACACTGAAAATATAAGTATAAAAAAGAATAAAAGTACCATAATCCCATACCCAGAGAGATCTCTTGTCAACTTTTTGGTACATATGCTTGTGGACACGTTTGTGTACACACATGTATGGACGCTTGCATGCACACGTTTACATGCACATGCACAAGTACAAACATACATATCTTCTTTCTACAAAAAAATGAGTTCTTACTGTTCATACCGATTTGTAACTTGCTTCCTTTAACTTGACTCTGTACTGTGAACATCTTTCATGATCAGTAGCTCTGAATAAATGAAAAAGACGTCTTAGTGGGAAAAAGGACAACACTGTGTCATGTAAATGTAGTGTTCTAGTTAAAATAACTGGTTTCTAGGACAAACTATAACCTCAAAACAAAGTCATGGTCACCAAAAGTAAATAAGCAAGGAATTTATAAATTCTCAATGTTAAACCAGTTTAGTTCTGTTTTGAATTTAACTATGCACATGTTTTTAAAGTTGTAGTTACTAGTAGTGATGTATAAATGCAATATATTAAACTGTCATTAGGAATCTTTTGGGCAGAGTTTGGTTTTAATGAAGATTTGAAAGCTGAGCTTGAACAGTTATTTTGGTTCAAAGACTGACTAATTTTTGGTAAATATGTGGGTGCAGTTATGTTCTTTCACAACTTAGAAAAGTAAAGAAAATCTAGGTCTGTGTAGCAGCATGCATCTTTGTCTATGGTATCTCAGCCTGTAGTATATAAAATTGATCATTGGGGTAACTGTTTGAGGACCAAGTTTGATTTGGGTCTGTATATATTCTGCTGGAATGTCATCTATAAGCACTGAGTAAGCACATCTGCTGAAGGCTGGTTATAACCACTTCTGGATTTATGCTGTGGGGCTTAGAGGTGAAAATATCTTACTTTACAATGAATTCAATAGAGTAACAAAAAAAGATTCTACCTTGTAGACAGTGGTGTTAATGTAACGGCCTATCGTAGCTCTCATATTTTTGTTACGGTGAATGGAACAGCATCTCTGTTCTCCAAGGCTGTGCATCTTGCGCATTTTGGCCTTTTTGGAATTGATTTTGCAGCAAGAGGATTTTTCTTTCTTAGGTGCTGTCAAGTTAGCAGATTTAATGACAGAGTCAGGATGGATGTTTCCTATTTCTAACTTGATTAACGACAAGGGCGTGTGAGATTAGACTACTAACGGAGGAATTGAAAACATTTATGGTGGACTCTAGGAAGTTAAGACGGTGGAAGACATGGTGAAATGCCTGTTTTCTCGTAAGATTTCTTCAATATGTGCCTAAAGCATTTCAATACTATAAAAAATGTAATGATAGGGTTTTGAAGGATCACTTCCTGGGGGTACCTGAGTGATGAGTGATCGAAGAAAGCCTGGAGAAATGGGCAGAACTGCTTCCACTGAGATGGTGATCATTATTCTCAGAATATGTTAGTCATTTCTGCTTCTCAAATGAACTGAAAGCTGAAAACTTCCCACAGACAGGAAACAGGAACTTGGTTGAATGAGCTTAAAGTTCAGTCTTGGCTTTGGAAACAGAAGAGAAGACAACCAGCAGCAGTATCTCATGGGATGAATCCAACTAAAAGGTGCTTTGTTCCACATGACCACTGAAGATAATAAGTTGAGAAGTAGCTTAAAAAAGTAGTTGAAAAATCATAACTTGACTGAGGGGTAGAACTGGGGAACTAGCTATAAACAACTGTCAGATGAATGTGTTTCAGACAAACAGAGCAAAAAAGAGAAAAGCAAGCCAGGGATAATGGTATTCTTATATTTGGAATGACAGAAACCTTCAGGATTTGGTCAATTGCAGGTTCGTCTAGGATGGTTTAAAGCCTTTGGGAAAAGATTGGGATTCCCTCTGTGCCCAGGCATTTCCTTACGGGAGTAGGTTAACATTTGTGTGAAGCAAGTGGTTTCCATACCTTGGAAACTAGAAAAGGCAGCGTTCAGGCTCATTGTCGGTGAGTTATAGCAACCTGCAGATGGAAAGCTGTGTTGTGTTTATTTCCCCAAATAGAAAGAAATGTCAGCATTAGCATATTCATTCAAATATATTGCATATTACACATTTTTAAGCAAAATGACTGAACTTGTAAGGATGTTATGCAACTCAAATTTTCCACCAGAAATTTTTGGATTCTTTTGCTTAGATTTTTATGTGAAAGCAGGTTTTTAATTTGTACACATATTTACATTAATTTTAATACTCTCTTGATCACCAAGAGATTGTCGAGTGTTAAAATATTTGTAGGGGAGTAGCTTTCTTTAGGAAGTACCCTGCCCCCCCGCAAGAAATGATATCTTTACAAGTAGTTTTAGAAGAGACAACCGCAGAATGGAAACATCCCTGGTGAGTCTCTGCCTCCTTTTTCATTCCTATTTTAAAATGGGAGTTCCCCAACCTCATTTGTACAGCATTTTTTTTTTAGGACTGGGTTGGTAGAACTGAATGAGGGATTATTCTCGACCCCAGAAGTACAAAGTATTCAGTGGGGTTCAAAAGACACTTGCACCAGCCCTGCGGGCTGACTTGAATCCTAGCTCTGTAAGGTCCCTCTGGAGCTGCTATAAGCATAAGGGTTCTGCAAAGGTGGCACCTCTGTCTCTTGGGACAATATTCCAGTGCTCAGATAGCTTCCCAATCTTATCTCCCTGGTACCCTGCATTTAAGCCATTGTTCTTTGGTTACATGAAATGTCTCTGTGAAGTGATTGGCCTATGATTGCACTGATGTACATTTGGTGGAATGGGAGAGTTGTTCTTAATGTTCAGACAGCTGATCTTTTTATCAAAAAAAAAAAACCTAAATTAAAGATTGAAGTTTTTTTTAACCCTTTGGGGAGAAAGTGCTTGCTTGCAATCTTGTTTCTAATTGTCTTCAGCTGAGGAAGACTGTTGGCCACCTCCCTGCCTGCCTTTGATTTAAGGGCCATGCTGCTTAGGTCATGTTGCCACAGGAAAGAGGAGGTGGATGCTGTACTACGGCATAAGCAAAGGAGAAGGAGGTGGCAGTGAATATGTGGTCTATAGCCAGAGTGAACCGTGAATTTTGAAAACCAGGAAACTCAACTCCAGTTTGTAGTTTAGAGACATATTTTAAAAACAAGTTGTAGCTCATTGGGTCTCTAAGCTAAGAGTATATTTAGAAGCCCTTCAGTGTTTAATTTGATGATATCACAGTCTCCAGCAGAAATCTGCAGAATTTAGTCAAAACTCTATTTGTCTTTTTCAAAGGTGGTATTGTTGTTATAAACCACATAATATGTTATTTTATGACTTTGATGAGATGCAAGCAACTCATTTCGAAGCAGCTAATTTGGGTTGAAAGAATTGCTTTTCAACCTAGAGTTGATTTCTTTAATTTTGCATCCTTCCTAGCTAATGTGACACTAAGGTCATTTTATTTGCCTGGTCTCTTCTAGATGTCATAACGTTTTGTCGTGAGATCATGAGAAAATGTTTCTTCTGCTTTGAGAGGAGTAATTAGGAATTTGTTTAGGATGGAAAATCAGTTCTTAGATTTGCTGCCTCTGCTGCTGACCTCTACCTCTCGTGTGAAAGAAAATCAATGATATTTCAAAGTCACACAGCTACATATTTGGGTTGCATAAAATTGTTCTGTGGAATGATCTAAACTTTTAGAATTTGTGTTGAGCTTGGTACTTGGCCAGGTCTGGGGCCATGGGCCATGTCCCGCTATTGCTGGATGTTTTTTTAAAAAATTTTTTCTTGCTTTTACCGGCACTGCCCCACTGCCGATGAAAGATCAGGATGTTGCCTGGGTTTGGCACCAAGCACTGAACCTCAATGCGTTTCTCTTCTACTTTCAGGCTTAGCAGCCCTGGGAACCATAAAATGTGCTTGAAGCATTTTGATAATACCTTTTCTTATTCATTAAAAAGCTGACCTGTCACTGTCGCTTAACTAGCAGACCTCAAGATGTATGGTTAACAGAGAACGTTTGTTTTCGAAACCTCGTCTGTGTTGACCTTAGTTTTGCTTTTGAAGAAGAGTAAGCAGCAGATTGCCTCATGTAGTCCATGAGAAAACAAACCACCTTCTTGCCTTTTACTACTGCTCACATTGGTTACAGATGCTTCACGGAGGCTTGAATTATAACATAATTTAACGATGATATATTTTCACTGAAATACATAAAAAACTGCAAAGGGCTGCTTTAAAGGCAAATTACTTTGTAGATGTAGCAGAAATTAAATGTTTTAGGGACAAATAGGAAATATTTACTAGTAGGAAATATCAACACTTGAAATTGTAGCAAATTTCTCGGCTGACGTTTATATGGGGACACATAACTCCCCTTCCTTAAACACAGTGTTTCACTGAGATGGGAAAAAGACTTTTGCTCTGCTTGGGAGTTTTTAGTATACTGGTGCTTCTCTTTAAACCACTTTTTGAAATTCTTGCTTTGGATCTCATCTTATGTAAAAGTGCCCCCTTTTTGGGAAGCATTTTCAATCCTCAAGTCATGAAACCTCCAAACCTCCTTTGGGTGTGTTCTGCAGCAGAACTAACCTATTCCAAATTTTACATTTACTGGAGTAGTATTATAACCAGAAGTTTATAACCTGTTTGGAACAGCTGGATAGTAGTCTGTAGATAAAATTGATCAAGACCTTTTGATTTTCTGTTTGCATTTTTTAGCTCTGCATTTTCCTTTCTTTTATTCCTTTTCAGAACCTCACTTTCATCCCTTGGCTTTGTGTAATTTTCCTTGCCCCAATATTTAAAGGAAGTTTGGGGGAAAATCCATTTTTGGGCAAGTCAGCTGGTACTTAAGCAGTAACAGGTATAACTGGATAATCCCAGAGGGTAGCTATTATTATTAGCTTTTTAAAAAGTATATAATCATCTGGTTGGGTTATTATTATAGGGTCGAGGGTTGATTCATGGGTGACCCTCCTCTCCTTTTGTACACATATGTCTGCTCTCTGTGTTAGTCTCATGTTAACTCACAGTATTAGCTATTGAACAGTGCATTCCACAAGGACAGGGCATAGTAAATGCTCACTGAATAGTCCTTGAACAGATGCATGTGCATGTGTCTGTAGCTGCCTAGGATTTGGGAAACTAGATTTTTAAAAATATTACAAAGGAAAAGGGCTGTTGCTTGCCATACTTATTTTTAATTCCTTCCCTTAAATGCTGTTATGATGGTTAGTCTTCAACAATGATGATTACAAAACCAAAGAAAATACAGACTTAACCATTTGTTTCCTACTTCAGTGAGTCTGTGCCCAACAGGGTAACATCACTTTCATATTATGAAAGTCTCTGAATATGTCATTAAGCCTTTACAACTTTCAGTTGTCATTCTATAGGGCATAGTGACTTTCTATCAATGAAGTTTTATTCTTCCATATTCTCGTTTAAATGTAGGGATCTCTTAACCAAATGGATTTTTTCTTCTAGATTTAAAAAATGTGATCTTAATATATGGCTTTTTAAAAAAAATGTTTCATTTAAGAATAATTTTAGATTTACAGCGAATTTGCAAAGATAGTTCAGAGGTCATATATATCTTTCCTTAGATCACCCTAATGTTAATAACATTTTACGTAACATGGCATTGGTGCAGTACTCTTAACTAAACTCTAGAATTTACTTGGATTTACCTAGTTTTTCTGTAAGTCTTTTTTCCCCTGTTCCAGGATCCAAAATTGTTATATATGTTTATTTTAGAAAACACATATAGATAAAAAGTCAAAGCAAAGTACAGGCAATCCCCCTACCCAGGGACAACTATTGAGATTTTTAGTATCTATCCTTGCATATTTTTTCTATGGATAATATAAATCCAATCCCCCAAAACTGTTTGGATTCCCCTAAAAAAAATGTGTTCTATATACTGCTTTGTAATTTGCTTTTTTTTTTACATTTGATATAGCATTTACTTTTTTTTTTTGGTGAACATCTTCCCATGTCTGCTATTTTTAGTGTAGTTTAATCTATTCCCTATCCTTAGATATTTTATTGTTTCCATTTTTTTTTGCGCAGTTAATTCTTCATGATTTAAGGCCACACTGTGCTTGTTTCTCAAACCTTCCCCCCACAGCAAACCTGAGAAATGCAACACTCTTATCAGTAACAATGGCTCATTAAGCCATGATTCTAAATATGTGTATTGGGTTGAATCATTGGGAATTGCTGGGGCTTTTTTGGTATGTAACTGATTTTGACTATTGGTAATTTTATATGATTCAACCTAGTAGTTTGAAAAATCTATCTAGGGTATTCTGATTCCTTTCCTCCCTTCTCACTCTACTGAGAATCTCTGCGTTTATAATGGTGAGCTGACTCTGAAACATTTTGGCCAGGCAAAAATATTGACAAACTACCTTCCAGGTGTCTCTGATAAACACAGCATCCTGAAGACCTATGCCTGTGTTGATGACACATGCAGAGAACTTGAACTCCAGTGTTGAAAATGGACTTCTGAGCATTTTACCTAAGCTCTGTAAGATACAGCCTGATTGATGGCTGTGTTGGCTGGGTCCATTATCTGTATTGGATAGCCAGGGGCACTAGTGCCACCTAGTGGTACGTTGTAGACAAGCAGCTGATGTTGCTTTACCTCTGCTTTCACTTTTTTTCTTTCCTTCATGTTCCTCCACGTGGTCTTACCTTCCTTTTCTTCTCCCCACTTATGCTAGTGGTACTAATGGATTTCATTTAACCCAGCTGATAATAATCAGAGAGATGAACTAACCATGTAATTTTGCTGCAATATCCTTATTTAAGTAAAGGTTTGGGAATATGAGACATAAAATAAATGTAAACATACAGAACAGACTGTTATTTGCTCTGTGTATGAAGTCATAATTCTTACCGAAAATGGGCATCAAATTTGTCCTCTGCCAGAATATGGCACTTCTTGTATTTAATTTCAAGATTCTCAGTATATAAGAGGAAACATCCCCAAAGATCTCAGTGGTGAAGAGGCATCAATTTCTGCCTAGAGTGAAAGATTTAACTTGTAAATCATTCTTTGGTTTCCTTTCTCTTTAGTATGACTTGTTACTTCATTCAAGAACTATTTAGTAAGCACCTACTGTGTGCTTGTACTGGGCTAGGTCCTAGGGATTATAGCTGCGATCGGGACAGACATGACCTCTGTCTGTAAGGAGCTTACAGCCCAGTAGAGCACCAGAAACTTGAACAAGTTTAGGTGCTGTGCTACATGGGTGCTTGGAGAGCAAATAGCAGAGGCACCTCACATAATGTGGGGAGGTCAGGGAAGGCTTTTTAGAAGTGTCATTTAAACTAAGACCTAAAGGAAGCCAGGAAAAGAGAGAAGAGAATGTTCTTGGCAGATGAAAAAACATGTGCTAGAGGCAGAGGTGAGAGATTAAGTGTGGTGCTTTTGAGAACCTAAGTGAAGTTTATGATGGCTGGAGCTGTGAGATCAACTCATTTAAGCTTCACAACAGTCCTGAGAGGTAGCAGTAGCATTCCCTCCGTTTTAGAGATGTGGCAAATGAGGCAAGTTAAATAACTTGCCCGTGGTTGCCCAACCCTAGTAAGTGGCATCGCCAGGAACTGGACCCAGGCCGTCTGGCTCCAGCATATTTGCTCACAGCTACCATAATAGTCTCCCCTTCTGCAGGGCACTGTGTTATACCCGAGTGTCTTTGGCCCCCTCCCCCACCCCACCCCCTTAGCCTTCGGTGGAGCATAGCACCTTATTTTGTCAATCTGCGACCTTTTTTTTTTTTTTCCCTGATGGGCCAAGTTAAACAAAATCTTTCTTGGTAAATTGAACTTTAGGCTGTGCTAGGCACAGACTCTTCCAAGAACGGGAGCTTATAAATATGTGAAAAATTCCTTAAGCTTACAGCATCTGGGTTAGCCTGGAAACTCTCTGGTTTGCTTTAGTCTTTTATTATTGACTGGGAATCAAATACCTCATTTGATATGCAGCTCTACAGTTGCTATTTTCCAGAAAATCCATGTTTTCCAGAAAAATCATAGATGGGAAGTTATAATTGGTTGTATTTTAAAAATGAGCATAAGATATATATCCCCCGCAAGGCTAGAATTTTTGTTTGCTCACTAAAGTTCATTTGGCAATATCCTTTTCTCTGACTTAAGTTAAAGGGTAAACACAACTTCTTAAATAGGACTGTAGCCTTTTAAAGTCATATAAAGGAGAAAACCTATCAATGGAGATATTTTCTTGTAGTGGATCTGATTTATCATTTATGTATTTAAAATACAAGTGTGTGTTTTGCAAGATGAGGAATTAACTACAGTTTCATTTTAGGAGATGAATTTTAGAAGTTGGATTATAAATATTCAGTTGTACATAAACTATTTAAGCTTGTTGTAAGTTGATATTGTTGAAACTCTTGGAATAGCCGTGTGTGTGTGTGTGTGTGTGTGTTTAACAGCACAAAACTGGTTCTTTCATTTACTTGCCCATTTGTATATGACTGTGGATTCAATCAGGAGTTAGTACTTGGAAGTGTTTTGCCATGTTCTCTGTGGGACCAGAGTTAGGGTTATTACTCAAGTCATCACTAGGAATGTTTTTACAAAGAAAAAAAACAAACCAAAGAAGATCGGGGAGGGGTCTCTGATAAGAATTACTCTGGGACAACGTGTGTAAACCAGGGGACAGACATTGGCAAGGTGGGAAACGTGATCACCTTTGTTTTAACCAAATCACACAGGGATCAAATTTGTGAGCTTAGTTTCAGAAGCACTGGCTCAACCGAACTGAGTTAACCAGCAGCCACAGATAGCTTTCCCTTTACGCTGGAGTAGAAACATCAATTTTCAAGTAAATGTATTATTGTATATTGCAGTGGAATTGCATGTGAAGCAGCTGTGTTCTTTTTATAAATTTTGGTATTGTGAACTCGGTGCTGTTAGGCCTGTCGAGGTTATTACAGGACACATTCAGAGCTGTGTGGGCCTGACAGGAAGTGAGGTTACTTACTGATACTTTACTTTTGCCTGAAACATTTTGAAATGAAAACTTTGAGGGACAGAGGTGAGTCAGCCTTTTCTGCCTCCTACTTCTTTTTGAAGTCAGCTAGTACGCATTTGTAACATGATATCACAGTTGACTGGAATGTCTGAAGCAAGACAGTCTTAGGTAAGGCGATATTCTCTAAAGTTCTGCGTAGTTAGTTGGTCCCAGAGTTCAGGTTGTAAACAAGTGGGTACTGATGGAGAGCTAACTTCTGAAACCCCCTCCCTTCATCATCCCTCTCATCACCCGGGTGGGAAGCAAAGAAGTGATACCTATTTGGTGGCTTTTGCTCGTGGTACCTTTTCCGGGGCAGGGGCAGGCCTCATTTCCTTCTAAGGGGCTGATTCTGATTAACAAAAAACATTTTCCTCATGAGACAGAGGAGTTTGAGTATGACTATTCTCGTACCTATTAAATCTTAGGCCAATATCATCTGGCATTTGAGTCCCTGTTTGTTTTAATAGGGTAAGTGAGTGGAACTCTGGACTTTAAAGAAATTATAGGGCGGGGGGTAGGAAGAGATAGACTGGGATTTCAAAATTGTAGAATAGATAAACAAGATTATACTGTATAGCACAGGGAAATATATGCAAGATCTTATGTTAGCTCACAGAGAAAAAAATGTGACAATGAATGTATAAGTGAAAAATTGTGCTCTACACTGGTATTTGACACAACATTGTAAAATATAAATCAATAAAAAATGTTAAAAAAATAAAATAAAAGGTTAAAAAAAAGAAATTATATTTCCATCTGTTTTTCTGGCATGATTTTCTGGCTTTTTGATATTGGCTGTTCACTTGCTAGTAGTAGTGAATTTTTGTCACATTTTGACATAGGGGACTGCAGGGATGCTTAGCTTAAAGAAACATTTAATGTTGTAGTTATAGGAAGAAAAAGAAAGTTTGTTTTATTTCACTTCATAGGTTATATTACATGAGTGAAAAGAAGTTATTTTACTTTGATTCTAGTTTACAAACAGAAGTGTCTAATCTTTCTGTAGTGTAGTTGAAGTCAACTTTGGGCTCCTTTTCCTAGTTACCACTTGGCTATGTGAGTAGGGCCAAATGCCGTATGGGTCATAGTCGTCACTTATCAACACACACACACACACACACACATAGACACACACTAGCATTAATTGAAAGACTGGTGCTGTATTTTCTACTTATTTATTAAGTGACAAAAGTAGTATATTTACTGAAGAAGTTTCAGAAAATGTAGCAAAAAATAGCAGGACAAAACTAAAAATCACCTATAATTCTACAACCTAGAGATGAACATTCCCGCTTGTAGCCTGCATATATATGTTTAAGTTTCACCTTAAACCAGTTTTACTTCATATATCTTGAACGTTTTTTCCTGTCCTTAAATATCTTTGACAATGCTGCATTTGATGACTGTGTAGTATTCAGTCATAAACCTACATCGTTATTTTACCAGTCTCCTTTTGGGCATTTGAGGTTATTCCTAGTTTTTCTGTTATCTATATCACAGTGGCAACTCTAGTCTACATTTTTGTGTGTGTCCATCTCTGACTTTTTCCTTTGGATATTCCTAGAAGAAGAGAGTGAAATTCCTAGGTCATGGGGTGTGTATGACTTACAGCCTCTTGATGCCTATTGCCAAATTGCTTTCTATAAAGCTTGGACCAATTTACACTTCTGTCAACAGGCTATAAAGTGCCCTTTTGCATACATTTGGCAACACTGAATAATTTCTTTATTCTTATTTGGCATTACTCTCGATGAAACCCCAGTACACTGCTGTCTGTTTTAGTAAATAAAAATTATTCCTGGCAGAAATGACAATGGGCATGTAATATTATAAACAGTAGTACTGCAAGGAACTGGTGGCCCCAGATACTTTGAGAATCATCAAAACAGGCTGTATTTTAGCTCTGAGTCTGTGTTTCTAAAAAATGTATTTTTCCTTTCTCAAGTAATTTATCACTCTCATCTTTGATGTAGGGGAAAGTGCTAATGTTTTTCTCCTAAAATTATTGCTCCACAAGTGACTATTCATTATGTTAGTGCTTTCTGTGCCTGTATTTATTGACTCATGTCCTGAAAAACAAAATGTTACTTTTGGCAAAAATTGCCCAACTTTGCTCAATTGGGAAGTTTTGATTGTTACACAGCAGTAGTTTCTGGTCAAGATCTCTTAAAGTAACAAATACTTCTTTCAAATATTGTTCAGGTCCTTAGCATTTTAATGAAAGCCTTGTATCAACACACTTCTTGAGTAAACTTGAAAAGAAAAGATTTGACAAGTCCAGTGTTTGATATTATGCAATTTATTCGTCTTAAAAGTTTTTATTTTTTTTTATTTTTATTTAAAAAAGTTTTTAAAATCAGTATCATAAAATTGTTGGTCCTGAGTCAAGAATTACCAATGTGACGGCAATTTTCATTTATTAGAACTTTTTCTCCCCAGTGAAACTGTCTTAGGTGGACCTTACAAGTAGGATTTATGGATGTTTGTGGCTTTAAAAGTTTTTTACTTAAATGCAGTTGGTATATTGAGAGCTTTTCAAAGAACGTGCCTTTCCGTCTTGATACTGTTGTAAATTTTATTGTAGGTAACCAGAGGGATGAATCTTTCTACTTTTTTGTTATTTTCTAATATTCTTGCATTCATCTTAAGAGTAAAGCTAATTGATACTGATTAGAAAGAAATTCTTCATTTTGCTGTATAGGGAAGCACACAGGATGCTTTCCTAATGTTCTGGAAAGTAGACCCTATTTTAGCTCCTATGGTCATTTGGAGAGGAGGGGGAGGACACTTCCTTTTCAGAGACTAGTTCATTACTCTCATTTTAAAGCCTATTTCAGCTCTGAAAGTCTATAACTTTGTACATAAGGGGTGGAATTTATATGTGTGTAGTTTATCTTCTTTTCCCAGTACTGTACTGTCTGGGTTAGGTACTTGTCATTTTTATACACACACATGATTTACATATGTATGTGATATGTAAATTGTGTGTGTGTGTGTGTGTGTGTATAACTATACTAACGATAAAACTAAGTGTGTGTGTATATATATTAATATATATGTATTATATATCACCATACTAATGTGTGTTTATATGTATAAATGTACTAATATATGTATGTAACATACGAATGTGTGTATATATGTGTGTGTGTATATAAAACCATACTAATGGTAAAACTAAATGTGTGTGCATATATAATTTACCATACTAATTATATAGAGAGAAGTTATGTAACAAAATGGGTGATAACAGAATTCTTAGCTAGAGTTGAAGTATTCCTCTTGGCATTCAAACTAGACCATGTCTTTGAGTTTGGGTAACGACAATGGGTGAAGCATAAATAAACATTGCTTCAAAACTGAGAAAGTGAAACAAAGAAATTACTGCAGAATATTGTAGATTTAACTATGTAAAAAGTATTCATTGTTGTCATAGATGTGTAATTTATATGTTCTTCCAGAACTGAAAAGAATAATTTTTGAGTTAGGAGTAAAGTGAAGGCTTTTCTGCTTGGCTAAGATTGATTATCAGCATTCTAAATATGATGGTAGGTTTTTTTTTTGTTGTTGTTGTTACAAGTACTTTCCTAAAATATCTGCTGAAGATGATAATTAAAAAAAAATCCTAGCTTAAAAATAGTTACAAGTGAAGTGAAAGCTGATATTAATTGTGAAGAAAAAATAATGACTGAAACCAGCTATATTCTCTGACAACTGTTAGTTTATTTCTCTTATCCATTCCAACAAATATTTGAAGCCAGAGTGATACAAAGTTAAGACACAATCCTTGCCCTGTATGAGCCTACTGTTTAGATAAGTGATTAAGATAAATTCATAAACAATACAAGGAAGTATAATACAAGTTTAGAGCTATTAGAGAAGAGCTGTAGAAGTTCAAATGAAGGCTAGAAATTTTTACTTGCGGTATTAGTGAAGGTATCTTAGAAAAGGTGGCTTTTAAGCAGAATTCTGGGTAGAAAGAAGGACATGAATAAAGTTTCTGAAACAAGAGAACTTCAGAGAATGTGGCTATGACACTTTTTTTTTAAGGTAATAAGTGGTTTCTTTCGGTTGGAAGACAAGGTAAATTTTTTCCTTTAAATTAATAAATTATTTTATAATAAAATATTTAATGCTGCTGATGGGAGTATAAGTAGGTATAGCCTTTCTAGACAGTAATTTTGTAATATATATCAAGAACCTCCTTTCCCATCTCACCCTCCCACACACACCCGTAAAAGATCTATCTTTGGCTTGGTAATCACACTTTTAGGGACTATGAGGGAATAATTTTTATAGTCTTGAAGTGGAAAAATGACCCAGAAGCCACAAAAGAAGCTATTGATACATTTTATTACCTGAAAATTAAAAAACCCGTATTTAGCCTAAAGAACTCAAATCAAAGAGAAAAATACTGGTAAAGATATTTGTAATATGAGAGACAAAGGTCTTATTTCCTTAATATACAAAGGGCTCTTCTGAATCACTAAGAAAAAAATGATCAGGTGAAAAAATGGGCAAAGGACTTGAGCAAGTCACTCATAAAAGAAATTCAGATATAGTGAAATTTTTATATGTTCATTGAAAAATACCAAAACAGAGTAGTTTTTTTTGTACCTATCAAACAGTTTAATCCAGTACAGGGGCTGTGGTAGGGAAATGGGCATATTAGTATAGTCCGGTGGGAATGTGAAATGGTATATTCTTTTTTTAGAGGGCATTAAAATTTTGTTTTGGAAATAAACTCAAGACTTTTCCAAAACAGTTGTAAAACTAGAATACCATTTCCATGGGCTTTTTACCTAGCTCCCCCTAATGTTAACATCCTACATAATGTATAATACAATCATCAAAACTAAGACATTAATGTTGATACAGAACTATTAACTAAATTAGGCACGTTATTTAAATTTTATCAGTGTTTCTGCTAACATCTTTTTTTTCCTGTTCCAGGATCCAATCCAGGATCCCACATTACATTTAATTGTCATGTCTCCTTAGCCTCTTTCCAATCCATGACAGTTCCTCAGTCTTTGTCTTTTATGACCTTGATAACTGTGAAGAATACTAGTCGGTTACCTTGTATTATATTCCTAACTGGGGCTTATCTAATGTTTTTTCAATTAGGTTGAGATTATGCAATTTGAGCAAGAATACTACAGAGGCCACCTTGTGTCTTTCTCAGTGCATAGCGTCAGGGGGTACGTGATGTCCACATGCCCTATTACTGGTCATGGTAACCTTGAACACCTGGTTAAGGTGCTCAACTGTGTTTCTTCACAGCAAAGTTACAATTTTTCTTTTTATGATTTATAAATATTAATACTCATTCTATGTTATATTTTATTAATACAAATTTGGGGGAGATACTTTGAGACCATGCATATATCTGGTTTCAACTTTACATTTTCACTCACCAGTGTTAGCATCCACTGATGGATTTTTGCCTGCAGCAATTATTACTGTGGTATTCTGATGGAGATTTGCTATTTCCTATATTCCTTCCACATTTATTAATTAGAATTCCTCTGTAAGGAAGATTTGTGCCTTCTCTCTCACTTATTTATTCAATCATTTACTTGTGTTAGTATGGACTCATGGATATTTATTTTATTCTTTGGAATATAATCTAATACTGCTGTTATTTATTTTGCTTAAGTTTCTCCAGCTTTGACCATTGGAAACTCTTTTCGGTTGGCCCCTGTGTCTTTTAAACATTTCTTCTTTGTCTTCTCCTCCCCTCCCCCTCCCCCGTCCTCCCCCTCCTCCTCTTCTCCTTCTTCTTCTTCTTCCCCCTTTTCCATCCTCTTCCTCTTCCTTTTTCTCCTCCTCCTCCTCTTCTCCTTCTCCTCCTTCTCATTCTTCTCCTTCCTCCTCCTCCTCCTCCTCCTCTTCTTCTTCTTCTTCTTCCTCTTCCTCTTCTCCTCCTCCTCCTACCCCCTCTCCTCCTGCACTTTCTGGCACCAGAAGATATCAGGCCCAACTTGCATTTTTCCTGCCCTGGCTTTGGGACCAGCTACTTCAAAGAGCTCTGGTTCTTTTTACTGGAGATGGGTAATCGGAAACACAAGATCTGGGTGCTGGATATGATCATTGCTATTGTGTCTCTGCTTCTAGACCTGGAGGACAATTTTAATAGACTAAAACCTAAAATGGTCATTCGCTTTTGACCCAGCAGTTCTGCTAGAAGTATATCCTATAGAAAAACTGGCATAAATATATTGTTAGGGTTTTCATTGCTGTATTTCTAATGATGAGAAATTAGAAAATCCAGAATGTCCATAAATAAGGATGATTGGTTGGACTTAATTTTGATATGGTCATACAATGGAATACCATGGATCTGTGTGTTCTGGCATGGAAAGACATGTAAGAGTCTTTTTTTTTCTAAAAAAAAGTTGCAAACCTGTGTAGGTAGTTTGATTCAATTTTTTAAAATTGAGTATGTGTATGTATTAGAGTATGCTTAGAAAAAAAAGTCCCCAAGGGTAAATGCCAAACCATTAAAAGCTGTTATTTCTAGGGGATTGAATAAAAATGATCCTTTCACTTTGTATTTTATATTTTGTAATGTTTGAATTTTTAAAGCAGCTTTATTAAGATATCATGAATGTTTTATAAGTACTTTTTGGTTATCTAACTTTTCCGTGAAGCAACATTCTAGTCTATGACTGATCTGTGGCTGGTCTAAGACTAGACTAGAGTCTTGAATTATCTCCATGCTCTTTAAACTATACACAACAGATTTTGGGTAGTTTTACTTAGGGTATAATATTACTTTAATATGTTTTAATGTTTTCAAATCAAGTGATCTATAATCTTAGGAACATTTTGAGCTCCTGGCCCATTCATATTCTAGCATGGCAGTTTTCATCCACTAGTACTTGCCAGTATATAAGTTATATATATATTTATCTAAAATAAGAGCTGTGAAAATCCATTGCTTAGGAAACTGTTTTGTAAGGGACTTTCCAGAATTTACTTTTAGATTTGGACACGACGTGCTTAGGGCTTTGTTAACATTTTCCATTCTTTCCCAAAATGTTCTCTTTTAAACTTATTAAGATTGGTCCTTGAGACATTAAGGCTGGAGGAAGATTCATCATGCCTGAAACATTTCCAACTGATGCTATCACATTTTTAGGATTGACTTTACTTCTAGAAGAATGTTTCTAAAATATTGGTCAATAAACTATTTGTGGAGAGGGCAGAAACTAAGTACATTAATGGTTTGTTTTGAAGTTTGTCTCAAAACATGAGGTTGAACAACGCTGCCTTATATTTGTATTGCCTTTTCCTTAATGACTCTCTTGTTAGCTGCAGGGACACTGTTTTGCTGGTATTTGGTAAGGCTTTCTCAGTACTGCCTCATGCCCGAATTGAAAGATGATAAACTTTAGATGCTGTATTACCTCTTTTTTCATGCTACCAGGTGATTTTTAAGTGGAAACAAATCATGTTATATGTTTCAATCAGTTTAAAAATTTGCTACGCTAAGGATTTCGAACTTCCTTTATGTTGCAAAAACTTGCATATCCGTGAAAGTGAAAAGTATGACTAAAATTTGCATTATAATTTTAGCCAGATCATCCCTATTCCCGATCAGTCTGTAAATAGAAACTGCATGATGATAATCTGCTTAGTTCTTTTATATGAAATTATTTCTTCAATTTATTTTAATAGAATGACTTTGAGAGGAGGCTGCTATTTCGTAGGGAGGAGGCTAGGAGAGAGGCAAGTGCAGGGTCAGTTTTCCTGTTGAGTAGCAAAACTTAATTAGGCTAGGTTAGAAAATATGATTTGGTTCCCTTTTATCTACTGGGGAGCCCTTGCTTGCTTTCTTTTTTATGATGGAAGAAATGTCCTTTAAAGTTATAGGTGCTGAGAAAAACCACGTCTGTCCTTTGCATGAAAGAGCATCTGACCTAGAAGAAAATATAGGCAAAACATTATCTGACATACATCTCAAAAATGCTCTCCTAGGGCAGTCTACCCAAGCAATAGAAATAAAAGCAAGAATAAACAAACAAACAAACAAAGCATCTGAGAGTTGAGCTGTCCTGCCCAATTAATTGAGGGCTGTGAGACTAGAAATTAGCAGGAGGTTGATGCTGGGGCTCTCATCCACCTGAGAGAGTTCTCTTACGCTTCTGATTATCCTCTCCAGCTTCTTCCTCCATAGTACCAAGGACCAAGTGTTAAGTGTTAAGTATCCTTTGCAGATATTCACTGATGGAACTTTTTTTTTTCAAATTAAGCAGATACTGGATAGTTTTGTCTTCCCCCTCACCACCACCTATAAGTCTTTAAATGATTTTATAGAAGGTTGGTTTTTGTTGTTTGTTAGTTATCTGAATTAATCTTTGGGGAAATGCAGGCACTTGTACAAGAAATACAGTTTTTCTTCTCCAGTGTTCTCTTTTTGAGCTCTTTGGACTTTATTTTAATATGTACGTACCAAGGTTTCCCCTCTGTTTTATCCATTCATTCCTTGGCAGACACTTAGGTTGTCTCTATGTCTTGGCTATTGTGAATAATGCTTTAATAAACATGGGGGTGCATCAACAAAGTCCTTGATACCCTGTTTTCATTTCCTTTGCATGTATAAGCAGAAGTGGGATTGCTGGATCATATGATAGTTGTATTTTTAGTTTTTTGAGGAATCTCCATACTGTTTTCCATAGTGGCTGCATCACTTTCCATTCCTACCAACAATGCACAAGGCTTCCCTTTCCCCACATCCTCACCAACACTTGTTACCTCTTATCTTTTTGATGACAGCCATTTGAACAGGTGTGAGATGATATCTCACTATGGTTTTGATTTGCATTTCCCTGATGATTAGTGATTTTGAGCACCTTTCCATGTACATTTTTGGCCTTCCGTATGTCTTCTTTGGGAAAATGTCTATTCAGTTCTCTGCCTATTTTTCAATCTCACTGTTTTCCTGTAGAGTTTTGACTAGCGTTTCTTAGTGCCACGCTCAGTTACTTTTGTGAGATCCTAATAGCACTACTTCTAGTCCTTTCTTAATTTCCCTGTAGTACCTGGCTCATCATAAGCTAAGGTGCACGGGGAGGGTGAAACAACACTTCAGGTTTCTTTTTCAAAGCAATATTCTCTCATTTCACTGAACTCATAAATGTTGTCTCTTATTGCAGATTGAAATCACAAAAGATATACGGGTTCTTCTTAAGAGAAAAAGAGGAAATCTGTAAGTATTTGTCTTTTAAAAATTCTAAATTTGTAATTTTGTCAGCTTTTGGAGAAAATTAAGTGACCAAACTATCAGGCATCTCAACTCCTTCTATTGGAAAACCCTTGCTGATATTTATGTTTGTGTTAAAAAGGCAATATTTGGAAAAATAAACTAGGAAGACTTTTTGCTCTGTGCAACTTCTAAAATGTATACCATCTATCACTCATTTATGAAAGCGTAAGTGATAATTACAATCTAAATAAATTTTTTTTCCTTTTGAGTCTTACCAAAAAATGGACCACAGATTAGAGTTCCATATCTGACTACTAAGGTGTAGAGGCCGTGTATCTTTGGTGAGCTGTTTAGCTTCCCTTTGCCTCCATTTCCTCATCCGTAAAATGAGCTTCATAGTAAATGTCCAGTGAATGGTTCATTATTATTGATAAAGTTGAATCTCTAGTAGTGTATACTTTCTCCAGTAAACTTAAGCTTATTCTGGTTACTATTTCTCAAACTGACTTAAATATATTTCTGATTTTGGAAAATTTAAGTACTAGCACTGTCTTTCACTAAGACACCTACTCTAGACCATAATACAGGGTAAAAGACATACAACAGAGCACCTAAACTTAGAATTATAGTGTTTGAGCCTTGGACTTTGAAAATTACCTGGTCTGGGGGTTCCTGAACATTGGCTTTTAGACCAGTGCCCTAGTCAGTGAGGAGACAAGAGGCCATGAGATTTTTAAAGCTGAGCTTTTTCCATTGAAAGGATTACTTCTTTTTATAAGATATAGCCTTCTAATTTTGTAGAGTTAGACACATTCTGTATTTTCTGAAACGATGGTGATAGTAAATAATTGGTTTTGGTTTTTTTGTCTTTATGTCCCTACCTGACAAAGAATTGGCAGTTGTGTCACTCTCCTCAACTGTCTTTCTTTGTTTTTAAAACTTTTACTGATCTGTGATATCCTAAAATCTGAATCCAACTTTCTCATCTTACAGATGAAGAAACAGATGAGAGGTTAATAATCTGTTCCAGGTTGTACAGCTCAGCAAGCTGCTGAACCAGGACCAAAATCCTGTATACATTGCTGCTGCTCTTGTATTTCTGGTCTTCTGATAATTGCTTTCACTATAATATGTTATGAAATTGAAGCAGAAGGTCTAGTAGTTCTTATGTACTAATAACTATTTTTGAATTCCAAGTATAAAGAAATTCCAAAGACATTGTTCTTGTACAGCTAAGTGTTAAAGTCTACTGATTAGCCTGCATTAGGAAAATCTTAAACATGACCAAAGATTTTCATCAACAGAGCAGAATTAGCTGTCTCTGGTTTCAGCTACACAGGCAGCATGCTATCCTATGGCTGAAAAGGAGGTGAGAGATAATAAGGTTAGCATTTGGGAAATGCTAGCCTATGGTGCAGTTGTGAGGGCTGTAGTATTCAGGCTTCTACAGTTAACTTATTTATTCACTGAGAGGTTGTTCTCATTTTTATTCTCTCTCTCTGTCTCTCACATACACACACACTTATACACAAACACAAACACATACACACCGCCTATACACATAGATAAACATTTATGGCAATTGGCCTGCAGCCCATCTAGATGTAAAAGAGAAAAGCCTACAAAGGTGAAGGTTAGGAGGTGCCAGAAGCATTAGCAAGGACATCTGGCCAGTTGTGTTCAAGAGTTTACAGGCACTTTGGGGACTCCTCTTCACTTGGCATAGCTTTGCCTTGGCGGTCCCAGAATACACTTCAAAACAGAAATACTTAGTTGCCTTATCTCCCTTGCCTCGCTCATGGTTGTGAAGCATGCATGGGCCAGAAAAAATGAACGTGAAGAGAGGACAGAATGGAAAGTACTCCCCATCCCTAACATGGAGATGTCAACTCTAGGAGTGCTTTCCCCTGGCTTCCTGTATTTGGTTTCATGTGGCTTCCTTCTTTAATTAAAAACCCTTTGATTTCTCAAATGTCAGGCACACCCAGAATGAACTGTTATGAACAAAAATCCATTCTGAATTGTCTGCTGTCTTTGGAGCATCTGTTCCCTTCTCTTCTTTACTATTGCTGATATTTAAGAGTTGACTGAGAAGCTGTAAGATTTCAAGCTTCAAAAGATTTATCAGTCTTTGAATTCTTTTATTAATCTCACTTATAAGGTATATTTAATACAGAAGAACAGGGTGAGGTGTTTGTTTTTTTTTCCCTACCATGATACAATTTCACATTGTGGTGGCCAGGTGGCTGCACTGTGGTGATTTATTTGACCATTCTGTAAGAAATGGTTTAAAACTACATTGTTGCATACTTTTTTACCAGTATGAAGTACTGGGAAACAGCATTAGTAGAGAACTAACCTATTCACCTGGCTTCTCCTTTAGCAAATGCAGAGGGTAGGTCATGTGCCCCCAAAAAAGGTATAGTTGCAAAATTCTCCCTGTAGCACAAAGATATTCCTGTGGGAAGTATCATTACTGGTTACAGGTTTTTTTTTTTTTTGCCCTGTGCTCATGGTTGTGTTGGCAGTCCACAGGTTTATTAATTTATCATAATAAGTAGATAAGATGACAGGAGATAGATGTGTAACAAATAGGTAAGATGACAGGAGATAGAGTCTATATTTTCTCACTCAGACGAAAACATGTGTTATAACTATGAGCTAATTTGAAAATTCAGCTCTGTAAACCAATTATTTTGATTAACTTATGTTAAGATTATAAAGGGAAAAAAACACTCAGTAAATGGAAGACTTTACAGACAAAATTCAAGTCTACACCACGTGTGATGGGCCATCTATTTTAGCAGCAGGTTTTGTCTACAGGGACCTTTAACAGCAGCTGTAGAACACTGGAATTGCTGTTGTACTGTCTGCTCCCCTTCTACAGCACTGGACCCATTCTATTTCTCCCCAAACGCATAACTCCTTGAACCTAGTTTTTCTCCCCTTTTCATGATGCCTGACAAAGTTGGATTGTAAGATCACGCTTTGCCAGTAGGTGCTACTTCTAGCACGATTTATCTTCAAAATTCCTTACATGTTAAGTTTTGGATTAAATTATATACAACCCACTCCTGACTTTAGAAAGTGACATAGATAAAAATCAAGTGTGTTGTGATCATTTAAAATGAAGGATAGATAAGTAATCATACACAGTGTGTGTGAAGTGTGTAGGCAGCAACATTGGCTCCTAGATCTCATTTCAACACTAGATCTCATCATTTCAACACATACAGACAGGATACCAATTATATTATCCTATGACCTAGAAAAAGCCTTATCTGATGCGTGCTGGGGATGTTCTTAAGGCATTATGGGAGAGAGTATGTGCTAGAGCATGAGAGTATCTTCAACATGGCTGCTGAGGTGCTTTGTTTGCTGGGGAAAGCTGGGAAGAGGCTCATAGGATGGCGACTTCAGGAGTTAACACCTCTCCAGGTGATGAAGTAAATAGGTTTGGTTAATCTAGTTAGAGACACACCCAAAGATCAGTCAGAGTTGTGAGACTCTCCTAGGCAAAATAGCTAGGTACAGGTGCAGCATGGTGGTATAGAACATCTGTATGTTCACCCTATGGATTTGTTTTTATTTTGCTTTTTTTTTCAGTTTTCAAATATATTTATTATAATTACTGTATACAGGTTTAAAGTTTGACTGTATAAGCTATTTCATATTGATTGAGTTGGTTTACCAACTTTGAGTCAGATGAGACTTACAAGGGGCAGATGGATATATATTGCACATGATTATTCAGTCTTGCAGACTGAAAGCAAAAGATCCTACTAGCTTAGCTACTCTTGATGCTTTTTATTTTCTTAAAATACTAACATTTAAAAAGTTTTAATATTAAAATATAAAATTAATTATATTGTAGTATAGCTCCTATAAAGTTTGATTTCATTAATCAAATGCAACCTTTTTTAAAAAAAAAACATGTATATGAGCTTTCTCCTATTTAAAATACTTTGGAGATTTTAATAGTGTGTGAAAGAAAATAGGATTTTTAAAAAAGTACTCCACCCCTTTACAAAAGTCTTGGTGAAACAATATGTATGTAGGAATATGATCTTTTAAAGTGTAACAGGTATGCTTATCTGCTTAATCTCTTGGATGTTTTATAATTGTTTTCTGATTTAATGTTAAGTGGATATGGCTTATCCTTTTCAGAAGGCAAATTATCTCTTTATTTGGTATTTAAATTACCTTGAAATAATGTATGATTTGAAAATGTGATTTCTTAATGTAGCACTGACATAGTTAATTATTGATTATCAAATTGATCTTTTTTACATTTTCATAAGGTATTATATCAAGGACAGATGAAGTTAATTTGTCCTTATCACATGTATCAACCTGGTAGATGCATTGATCCTTGCTTGGTTTAGTCTGTTTTCTAAAACTTTTGAGAAAAAGTCTTGGCATTAATTGACTTCAGTTTATTAGTTTTTCTCTTTAATTCTTAAATTGGTGTTGTTTCACATGCTTCTGGGGGAGATGATTTCTTCTTTTAAATTCAGACTTTAATCAATATATAGTGTGTGTTTACTTTGTGTACTAGAGCTTAATATATCACTAATGCTTCTTGTGTTTAACCTAACTATCTCAGAGCGTTTGAAGTAACTGGAATGAAATACTTCACATTAAACTTGACCTCAGAACAACAAAAAATAGAATTGCATCTGATTTCTCACTTAAACTTCTAAGACTTTAGACACCTAAAGGGCTTTTTATCCCTATAAAAATGCCTTAGGCTGTGGGACAGATCAGTGCTAAAGTTGTTACCAGAATTTTTTCATTCACAAAGTTTGTCACTCTCATCCATTTAGATTATGCCAGTGCGATGAAGGTCACAGATAATACAGCTAGAAGCATGGACTTTAAAATCAGATAGACCTGGGTCAGAATCCCTATTTAGCTTTGTTACCTTGGGCAAAGTATCTGTCTGAGACTGTTACATCATCAGTTATATCATCAGGGTATTACCTCAAAGGGGTTTCCTGAAGGGTTAAATGAGACAATGTATGTAGAGGACTGAGCACAGTGCCTAGCCTGTAGTCAATGCTCAATAAGTGGTTGTTAACCTGATTCCCACATGGAATGCTAAGCATCAGCAGGAACCATCAGCTATCCCCTGACTGCAGCTGATGGCCTGCCCTTTTCCAGCTGAAATACAAATGCATCAGTTGACTTCAAGGATATACAGCTCAGAGTTCATGTCCTGCTGATGGTGGGACAGCAGTATTCCTTGTCATACATGGCAGGACAGCATACCTTTGTGAAAGGCATCCGTGAAAAAGCACAGAGTACAAATTATGTCTGCCTCCTGCTTTTAAAACACCAGGCTCTTCCCTCTGTGCAACAGGCAGTTTTTCCAGTTTCATATTTTCTATCAAGCAACTAAAAACATGTTCAAATTTAATTACCAGGAATTTGATGAGTATGCCATTTCCTAGAGTGTTGGGATGGACAAATGGTTTTTTAAAGAAAGATGACTAAGTTTGGTTGTCTTCAGGCTATTGCACTTATGTTCATTTTTACTTTACGGTTTTAGAGCAATTCTATGTCCATTCCTATATCAGTCAAAACACTTATCAGACAGCTAACACACAGAGGTACTGTTGTAGGAGGATTCAGCAGCAAACAGTAAACTCTGCCTTGTGGAGCTGATGTTGTAATGGGGACATCAATAATAAACGTGAAAAATAAAGCATATGACACACTAGTGATAAGTGCAAAGGAGGAAAATAAAGCGAGAAAGGAATTGGAGGTCTTGGGGTTCAATTTTAGAGCTGCTGGAGAAGGCCTCACTGAGGTGAGCTTTGAGTAAAGACAAAAAGGAGAGGAGAGAATAGGCTATGCAGGTGTCTCGGAAGAGCACTCCAGGCAGAGAGAATCGCATGTGCAAAGGCCCAGAGACAGGATCATGCTTGGTGTGTTCCCCAAACAGTAAGGAACAAGTGGGACTGTAGCAGAAGGGAGGAGCCAGGGGAAAGTGTGGGAGATGAAGTCGGAAAGGTGAGATGGGGAACAGAGCCCATCTCACAGGTCAGAGTAAGGGCTATTCTTCCAAGTGAGTCAAAGGCAGATTCTTTGACAGATTTTGAGCAGAGGAGTGGCATGATCTAACATATTTTAACTGGAACAACTCTGGTGGCTAAGTTTAGAATTTACTAGAAAGGTGGACACAGGGAGATCAGATTGGCTATTGCATTTATCCAGATGAGAGGGGATAGTGGCTTGAAGGTGAAAAGTAATGGAATCTGATCTTTATTTTGTAAGTAGAGTCGATAGGACTTGCTGAGGAATTGGGTGTGGAATGTGTGAGAAAGAGGAGGGAAAGTGAATTTGATTGTAGGTTTTTGGTCAAAGTAATGGGCACTATGGAGACAGGCAGGACTGGGTGGGATAGGTTCGTGGAAGGATGATCAAGGCTCAGTTTTGAACATATGTATTTGAGTGTGAGTATGTAACTGATATCTAATGGATCTGTTGAGGACTCAATTGGATCTACAAACGTGGTATTTAAGGGAGACTTCCAGGCTAAGGGGAGAGATTTGGGGAATTATCACCACATACGTGCTGATTAAAGCGATGAGACTAAATGGTATCACCATGGGAGAGAGGATAGAGAAAGAAAAGTTTCAAGGACTGAGCACTATAGCATTTAGAGGTCAGGGAGGTGAGGAAGAAGCAGCAAAGAAGACAAGGAATGGCTAGGGAAGTTGGAAGAAAACATGAAGAATGGGGTCTCCTGGAAGCCAAGTGAAGAACTTTCCAGCAGGAAAAGAGGGGTCAGCTGGGTTAAATGCTGGTGTGGGTCAATGGGGATGAGGACTGAGCTTTACATGACCTTGGGATCTGCCAACATGGAAGTCATCAGTGACCTTGATCAGAGCAATTTTGTGGAGTGATAGGGGAAAAGCCCGAGTGTGACGGGTTCATGAAAAGATAGAGATCTGGGTTACAGTGCGCAGGCAGCTTTTTTAGGGAGTCCTACAGAGAAGGAGAAGAAACGAGGCTGTAGTTGGAGAAGAAGGTACAAGAGAGGGAATGGTTTTGAAGACGAAATAAACAATAGACTGTGAGGATGCTGATGGACCAACTCAGTCGAGCCAGAAAAATGAATGAGGCTGGAGAGAGGGAAGAATCAGTGGAGTGGCACCACCAGATCTTGTCTAGAAAGGGTGTCATGCACAGTGAAGGGGTCAGCCTTCCCTGGGAGCATCATTAGTCCATCTCTAGTCACAGGAGAGAAAAGAGCACATGGCCACAGATGTGAGTAGATGCGGAGACACTGGTGGGAGTCTGTGGAAGCTCTCTTCAGAATGTTGCGGTTTTCTCAGCCAGATGATAAGCTAGGTCAGCAGCTGAGGATGAGGATGGTGGAGGGATGAGTCTTGGTGATCTGAAGAGACAGAACAAAATGTGACGTGCAGGAGAGCAAGCCTGTGAATGGCCAAGCGCAATGCAATGCGGTTTCTGGGCCACATTGAGGGCCCACTTGAGTGAGGGACCATGGACCTAAAGGGTGATGTTCAGCACAGTCGGATGTTTCTCCAGCCAAATTCAGCTACGTGGGGACAGGTGCTGATTAGGTGGAGAACTGGATTTCACCAGGTTGTGGTTTAGCCAGTAAGTACAACAAAGTAGGAGAGACGATGAGGGTTGAAAGTGTATTCCAGGGACCGAATATTAACCACCCTGTAATTAAAGCTGGATAAGATGTAGGATTCTCCTGGCAGTGCCGTGAAGGAGATAACACAAGCAGTATTCCTGTTTTACATTTGATGCCACTGATACAGAGCTTTTAGGTGAAAGGCCATATATCTTGTTCAAGTCAAACTTAACAGCAGACATTGAGGTTAGAAGCTAGATCTCCTAACTTCATTTAGTTCGCTCACCACCCAGGATATCAGACTTTCTCTTCCTTAGAGAACAATTCATTTCCCCTAGCAGGGTGTTTCATCTTGAGTTGCCAAATCATCACTCTCCCATGTCTCGTGCTGTAGAGGCATTCTAGTAGTGCTGACTAAGAAATAATTCCATTTTCCCATTGACATAGATGATGAAAGAGGAATGGCACTTTATACAGAAAGCTGGAAAGAGTCTGCTACACTAATTGCTGTCTTCAGATACATCCTGCACTTCTGCCCCGACCCATTCACTCTCTTGACAGGACTGTCCTCATTTCCCAATTATTGTCCTCTCTTTTTGAAAATATACTCATCCTTCACACCGCACCGACCCCCAATACTCTGTTTTTTGTGCAACCTTTCTGAATGGTTCTACTTCCTAATCTCTTCTTTTCCCCCAAACTTGATGCAGTCTCACCCTTCTTTTGAATAGCTTTAGCATTTTTTTCTTGCTTCTCTGATGAGATTTACCATCTTCTACCTTATATACCTGTGGACTCATTTCCCTGCCCCCCACCATACTTATGAACCCATGTGTACCTGCACACGTGCATATAAAGGATTGAGAGCAGCTGTTACTTATTTTTGTTCTAAATGCTCAAAACTTACACATAGTAGGTGTTCAAATCTTTTTTTGAAACAAATTTGTCAATAGACTAAGTGTAACCCTGGAAAATCTTTGACGAGGAAGGATTTTTAGATGACAGGCAAAAGTGGGCAGAGGCTGGCTGGGGACTTGAAAAAGCACCAGACTTGGGGACAGGCCTTGGTTACAATCTGCACTGTCACTAATTCACTGCTCTTTGAGATGAAGGATCAGACAATACCAGTGGCTCAAATATTCAGCTGAAATGGAGATTCCAGGGAGTCCCTTCCTGGACTGTCACAGCCTCCCCCACCAAAGCAACTCTGCTTTTGGCTTTTATCTGTACTTGTGTTTTCATGCCCATATAAGGTTTTATTCAGATGAATGACCCACGCCCTTCTAAGCACCATCAGAGAGAATTAGAGAAGCCTCTGGACTGGATCTCTCTTTACCTGAATATTCTTAGAGTCTTGCATACTCTGTGTGTGTGCACCTCTGTAGTATGAGGAATCAGAGGATGTTTCCCTACCTACAAGGCTTAAGGCAAATATGTATAAAAGATTAAGTGTATATAACAACATGAATGTCCAAAAAACATTCAGTGCAGTTTAAATCCAACTAGATGATAAGGCCTTCAAAAGCTGCCTTCTACTTACTTTTATGTATCTTCAGACCCCATTCTGACAATGTCTCAAGCGAAGGTGAGGTGGTACTCCACCCTTGGGACATTTTTTCAATCTGACGACTTTTGTTTGTCTTCTAGTATGGTCCCTGAGAATTTACGTATTGAAATAAATATTATTTTATTTTGAATTAGTTTCCTTTTGGTATTTCTTTATATTAGCAGTAAGGAATTATTTCCAAAACTGTGTGCATAGGTAGACTGTCATCTGTGATTGTCCTTTAAGGTTTACAAAAGAGCATTATAAGGTATTTGTTATAAGAAAGAGATGTTGGGTTTGATAGGGTTGAGAACTACTGGTCTGTGCTCTATACTTAGGTGCTTAGAGGTTTAAAAATGATGGTATAATCAAGGATCAGCATGAGTGGTAGACATTTCAAGTGATGTGGGAAATTAGAAAAAGGAAAGATTGTTGTGGATTTGGATAGTCATGAAATGTCTGATGGAGGAGAGGATTGTTAGAGGGGATCTTGCATATTGAGGATTAGGTACTATGATGAAAACTGACATACCTTATCTTGAAAAAAATGAATGACAAAGTTTGTTAGACCGAGAAAGCAATTTCTAGGTATAATAAATCATAAAATTTAAAGTCAGAAGGACTCCAGGAAATCACCTAGGTCAGAAATTCTTAGTTTAGGGGTAGAACACCTTTGGTGTTCAGGGATGGGTTCCAGGGAGCTCACAAATCCCCTGAATGTGTATGTACCATTTTACATAGCTATCTGAGGGGAGCTGGGTTCATAGTTCTCATTGGATTCGCAAAGGGGCCCACCAGCTCTAGGACGTTAAGGGCTACTGATCTTGTCAGATCTTAAGCTCAGACAGATGGTTTTGCTCAAGGTTACATAGCCAGTTAGTGACAGAGATAGGGTCTGAAACCCAGGTCTTTTCATATGTAATTTCTTACTCATTTCACCACACTCAATTGAAGGACATGAACAAAAACCAGAGGCGGGATTAAGCTACCATTTCATAATCAGTGTAAAAACAAACAACTATCTTGGGGTCAGTAGTCTGTCAATTTCCACAAGAGTTGCAGAAGGATGGACTCCAATTTGTCTCCTCAAAGTGAACTAATAATTTAATTTTTATAGTTGAAATATACTGCCACTCAACAAAATACCTTTTGCAGCTGAAGGCAGGCTCCCTAAGAGAGGTTATTATCCTTGAGGCTGTTTCTGCAGCTCCTTTCCGATTGGCACTGCTTTTCTGACTCGTGGTGGCCTCCAGTTTCCTTCCAAATCAAATCAGAATGACTCTGCCTGATTTGTCAGATCCTGTACTGCCATAGCCCATTCAGCCACTGAGTGGTCTGTGCCCCAGTCAGGCAAGTGTCCTTACCACTGACACTCTCTACTCTCTCAAAGTCTTCTCATTCCTACCTCTGTATCTTTCTTCATGTGGTTCCCTAGCCTGGAATGACCTCCATTCTTTCTCCTTTGTTTCCAGATCCCTGGCATAAGGTCCAGCTTAAGTCTAATCTCCACAAAGCCTCCCCTAGTTACTGTTGACCATTTTGCACTTGCTCCGAACTCATACCACATTTCTTGCTTGCACTGCACACCACAGCACTTATGTATTTCCGCAGGCTTTTCACCAGGAAGGCTTCAGTGGTAACCTTGGGAGTGGGGTTCCAGAAGTCCAGGGTGGGACTCTGGGCACCCGCCAGTCCCTGCTCCAGCCAGAGCAATTCTACTTTAGTGTTTATATATGGCAGGTCTACACAAGTGTTTATTTGAAGAAATGGTTTAGCTGCTCCTCTCTCCTGCAAAAAAGTTTGAAAAACACTGGATCTACTTTGTGTGCTGACGGCCTCACAAGCGTTAACTCATAACGGGCAAGGGCCAAGACTTACGCTACTCGGGACTTAGTACTACTCCTCCCAGGCAACTAGTGCAATTTTGAGCACAAAGGGGACACATAGGAAATGATTTTCTGATTGTGTTGCTCCAATTTGGGGGATAGTGAATAACATTACTGGGGAATTTACCTTAATGAAGAGCTCAGAATAATATTTCTGGGTTGATCTTTGAGAAATAAACCTAAATTGGTGGAATTTTTTCCCTCTTTTGGATACAAAACCAAATCCTATTTAAAGCTGTCTGGTTTACATACACATATTTAAGAGAAACCTCATAATTGGCATTCTCTACTCTCCCAAAGTTTAGGCAAACTTAAATATCATATGCATGCACTCATATAAGCATTATAGTGTTACTTGACTGACTTCTAGAACAATGTGCAGATTACCAGTATACTTAAAAACCTACAAAAATTAAATTCAGGAGTTTATGGCAATAATAATTTAAATGGAAAATGCCAGTCTTTCAAACCAGTTATTTCCGCTTTCTTGTATCAAATCAATTATATAAACTAATAAAGACCTGAGTATTTAAATCAATGGTGCTATCAACTTGTTAATACTCTCTTGTTTTGTTTTTGTTTTGTTTTTTTTTTCCTGCTCTCTGCCTGGTTCATTGTCTTCACCTGCAGGTGTACTTTATTGTCGGCTTCCAAAGATTACTAACTCTTATCTTTATCATTAAAATTGAACTGCCTTGACTATTCTGCTACTCTTACTGCTGCTTCCATTATTGCCTTCTTCAGCAAAATCAGGCTTTCCGAAGCCAAAGAATAACAAGAAATAAAACACCATTTTAGAAGCCTTGCCACTATGAAACTTAAGCAGAATGTGCTCACCATTATTTTGCTGCCTATCCACTTGTTAATAACAATATACAGTGCCCTTATATTTATTCCATGGTATTTTCTTACCAATGCCAAGAAGAAAAACGCTATGGCAAAGAGAATAAAAGCTAAGCCCACTTCAGACAAACCTGGAAGTCCATACCGCTCTGTCACTCACTTCGACTCGCTAGCTGTCATAGACATCCCTGGAGCAGACACCCTGGATAAATTATTTGATCATGCCGTAGCCAAGTTTGGGAAGAAGGACAGCCTTGGGACCAGGGAAATCCTAAGTGAAGAAAATGAAATGCAGCCAAATGGAAAGGTTTTTAAGAAGGTAAAGCATTTTTGTACTTTCTATTTTTTTAAAAGGGGAAGGTACATTTTACTTTATGATAAATCAAGTGCATTTAAAACAGGCTGACATTCCATTACAGTGCTGTATAAGTAATTCTCAGAAGATGCTCAGAGCTTCCATGTCTTCATTTCAGGGCATTTTTAGAGTTCTACACTTTGAATAGTATTTTAATGGCTTGTTTGAATACATATACTAATGTTACAGAATGTCTCACTTTAACAGTTAATTCTTGGAAATTATAAATGGATGAGCTATCTTGATGTGAACCGCAGAGTGAATAACTTTGGTAGTGGACTCACTGCATTGGGACTAAAACCAAAGAGCACTATTGCCATTTTCTGCGAGACCAGGGCTGAATGGATGATTGCAGCACAGACCTGCTTTAAGAACAACTTTCCTCGTAAGTGTTTTTGGAGGGGGAGAGAGCGGGTTTTGCTTATGTGTGAAATTGTCCTGACATCCTCTTGTTTTCAAAGCAAGTGTTCTTTAGCTGTTTTTCTGCATAAATTACGTCCACAAAACAGGATGTAATATAGTTAAAAGATATCTGATAGCTCCTGTTAAAGACAGTAACTTCTAAGAGCTAGTATGGGAATTGCCAGCTTAATGGATAGACTTTAGAATTTTACTTTTCAATTGGAAATGAATTATACCTGAAATATTTGGGGCTTAGAGGTAGTTTTTAAGGAGTGACACACAAAATAATGATTAAAACAAACAAAATCATTGCTTAGGATGATTCTAGTTTATTGCTTCACCTCGAGATCTCTTATTTGACTTATTCCATTTTACATGTGAAATAAACATGTAACAACTTGAACTGGCATTAGTTATGTTGGACAGAAGGTAAGATTGGGTTTATTTCTGATTCATAAGCATTTGTTTTGGGCATTGTGCAAGAAATTATTTTTAAAAATTAAATGCCCAGAACAATGCCTGACCACATACCAAGCTATCAATTATGTACTGAATGAAATAGAGCGCTGTAGGCCTAGTGTAAGAATCAAGAGTTTGCATTTCAAACAAACAAACATGGATAATATGAAAATGATCCCCAATAGACCCATTCATCCAACTTCTATAATCTACAGCTTAGGAGAAGTGGCCCTTCTTAACCATGTTACTGGTTTGGTTACCAGCCTAGAGCTGAATTTCCAAGTCTAATCTAAATTTAGCAGATGTTCTTTGATTCTGACTGATCCTGGTGTCAGGGCATGTTTTCTTTGTCTGGTAGCTCCTAAAGAGTCAATCTCCTTGGCCCCTCCAGTTAAGGCTTGGAGGTCACCAATCAGCTCGGACATTGGACCCACTGAAAGAGCTTCCTGGAAAGACTGAAGGACTGAGAACATGACTCATGGCTGATCTTCTGACTTGAGACCCTCAAAATTTGAGGATTCTCAAGGACTTATCCATTCTTTGGTGCTATGACCAATGAAAGTGTGTGTCACAGGAGAGCCCTAGCTGGGCTAGCTCTGACCTGAATTAGGGGTTCAGCTGGAACCTACTGGCCTTCAGAATCTTAATTGACTGATTTTTGACCAGTTGTAGCACTTCCAGTATTTCTGGGTTTCTTTATGTTTAGAAAGTTAGCATCCTGAGGATTTTTAAGGAAAATTTGGGAGTTTGAGGCAAGGTTGAAGGATAATGGCAGTGACTGTGAGACCAAATTAGATTATAAAATGTCTTTGCATCTGTGAGTGTATCCATCATTAAAGGTTGACTTAAATAATATATCTAATAAATATTTATCATTTAACTTTTGTGTTTATTTTTTTATATGTAGTTGTGACTTTGTATGCCACACTTGGCAAAGAAGCTGTAGTTCATGGGTTAAATGAATCTGAGGCTACCTATCTGATTACTAGTGTTGAACTTCTGGAAAGTAAACTTAAGGTAAATAAGAAATTTTCTTTTAATTCATAGTAGTGTTTGACAGCATAGGAAAGTGTTCAGTACTTGAGTTTACTGCAGGCTCATATTTAATAATTGAATTTTCTTTCTGCTCAATAGACTGCATTGTTAGATATCACCTGTGTTAAACATATCATTTATGTGGACAATAAGTCTGTCAATAAAGCAGAATACCCTGAAGGATTTGAGATTCACAGCATGCAATCAGTAGAAGAGTTGGGATCCAAGCCAGAAAACTGTAAGTAAAGCAGTTAAAACAAATTTATTAATCCATTCAAGGCTTGTTATTCCAGTAGGTTAGGAAAAGAGGTAATGCAAGTAAAAACTGTAAAGTTCTCTGATTAAAAAAAAAGTTTTGTGTAACTCAATAAAAAAATAACATTTAAAGTCTTAAAAAAAACTATCAAGACCATATATGATTGAGGTTTTCTCTCCCTTTCTCCTCAAAAAGGTAACTGCTGTTTGAAAATGTATGAAATAGTTGAGAGGCAGTTAATAGTTCAGACTTCTGGCAGTTGCTGCCAAACTTTTCTTTTTCACAAAAACCTGCTATAACCTTCTAATCTGGACCTCACATAAGGAAAAGATCTGAGGCCTTCCATTCAGTAAACTTTCTTTTTTTTTTAATGCATAATGCTAGTGATTTTAATCCTGTTAGTCATGGCTGCACAGCTGTTTGCCATGACAATACCTGAATTTGTTCTACCATTGATGTCATAGCTGGTATTTCATTTAAAACAAGTTAAATGTGTCTTTTAGCAAAATGTCAGTTGGTCATCAGGATAGAGGGTTGAGAAAATGAAATACTCCATTTAGATGTTTTTATTTCTCATGTTTAATGAGAAGATCGCAATACTCTACTAGATGAGGAACCTAAGTCTTTCATAACAAGCAGTAAGTATGCCTGCCCTTTGCCATGGAGAAAGCTATTATCTTTATTGTACTGAACAGCGACAGCGAGCATGCTTGCCCTTTGCCAGAGACACTTTCTCTGTCTTCCAAGGCCGTTCACTGTGCAAGCATCCTTGGAAAGATAGTCCGGAACAAAGTCAGTGGCTCTGCTCACAAGATGTGCAGAAACTCAAGAGACCCATGGAGAACTGTCTCTCAACACCAGGTTGACCCTGCAAGATTGGGGTAAACTTGGCTGGGAAGTCCTGATCTTTAGGGATCTGTTGCCAATACTGCTGATTCACCAAAAGATTCGCCTAGAAACTATGGGGTATATTTATCCTCATAATTTTGTGTGAGCAATAACATGATAGACCACATATCCCATCTAGTTCCACTCATCTCTCTGGTTAATAAGACACATTTTTTGTGATACTTTACCTGAGTAGACAGTTGTTATGATGATGGCAAGAAGTGAAGTATCACATTGTATACTTAGCCTGAGAAGAGCATAACATATTTACTGCTGCTGCTTCCATTAGTCATCAGAAGAAGGGTGCAGTTCCTTTGTGCTTGTTTTATAAAGTACAACGGTAGCTATCTTTAAGGAGCATTAGCATTATCCAATTTAAGTATAACTTTATCTTTGGTTATTTCAGTGGTAAATCACACTGTTTGAAATTGTTATTTTAACTTGTATATAAAAATTAATTCATTTTACAAACTGATTTTTTTAAGTTTACTTCGTAGAGCAGTTTTAGTTTCACAGCAAAAGTGAGGGGAAGGTATAGAGATTTCCTATATACCTCCTGCCCCTACAATGCACAGCCTCCCCTGTTACCAACATTCCCCATCAGAGTGGTCTGTTTGTTATAATTGATGACCCTACATTGACATGTCATTATCACTGCAAATCCATAGTTTACATTAGGGATCCTTCTTAGTGTTGTACATCCTGTGGGTCTGGACAAATGTATAATGGCATATATTATCATTATAGTATCATACAGAATATGAATCATACAGAATATAAACTGATTTTTTTAAAATCCAATAACCTTATCAAACTTTTTACTTTATTCTGATAACATAGTTGTGGATTCTTGGCATTTTGGTGTGTTCTGGAAAGGAAAGGATGTTACTAGGTTAGCATGATACACTATCTTGAAAGTGAAGGCCCCAATGTGCTGTTTAAAACTTAGCATGTTAGAATTTTAGAGCTGATGTCACCTTAAAGGTCAAATGAAAAACAACAACAACAACAAAGGAACACAAGGAAGCTTAGGGAGTTGATAGGTATGTCTATTCCCCTGATTGTGGTAGTGGTATCACGGATGTTTGTCTATGTTCAATCATCAAATTGTACACATTAATATATTAAGTTCTTTATATATCAATTATAACTCAGTAAAGCTATTTTTTTTAAAAAAAAGTAAGAACAATTTAGATACACATTATCTCTTGTAAGTAGCAAAGCAGCACTGTTGTTCATCCAACCCAGATTAGATAAATTAACAGCTAGAAGCAAATTTATGTCACATTAAAATTTAAAATATTGATATATACAGGGTTTGTTTAGAGTGTGCATGTAGGCACTTAATAAATGGGAAATTGCAATTTTACCCAACTTTTTGTTTAGTATTGTGGAATGACAAAAAATGTCTGTCTTGTAATAGTAATTCTCTTTATGAATAGGCTGGAAGGCACTTTCAGGGAACATTGACAGTTTTTCTAATGCTTTTTCCCTGTGACTATTCTAACTTTATTTATTGAAATGTAATTTGTTACCTGTTTAAACTAAAAATTTTAAGCTTGTATGTTATGTCTTTTTAACTTTAGTTTTCCAGCAATTCACTTTTATTGTATTTTACAAATGCATCCATCCATAAATTATTAGAGGGAAAAAGGTCCTCTTTGAAAAGCATAACTCTAGCACATAGGTTGACAAATTACAGCCTGCATCTATTTGTCTAAATAAAGGTGGATTGGAACACAGCCACATGCGTTTGTTTAACAACTGTCTATGGTTCCTTTCACTCTACAACAGCAGAGATGGGTAGTTTTGGCAGAGACCATATGGCCCTTAAAGTCTCAAATATTTTACTATCTGGTCCTTTGCAAAAGAAAGCCTGCTGATCCTTGCTCAAGATGGCTGACTCTAATCTGTTGGGAAGACCTCTTTATTTCCCTCCCCCAATCATTCAGTAGGCAGATACAGCACTGGGGCTCAGGACCCTTAAGATGATTCCGCGTTCCTACCTGAGGACAGAGGGCTAGAAGAAATGAAGTTTGGTACTGTTTAGATATTACCTTTGGTAGGGAACGAAGGGCATGTAAACCCCTCCATACAGTCTCTGTCTCTTGGTGTCCTAAAGTTCCTGTCTGATTTGGATGATCAGTATGATCTGACCCTGATAGGGGAAGAAGCTCTAAATCTGGAAGACCCAAATGAACCCCCAAGCCAGACACACATAGCAAGTATTCTAACTATAGGTGTGTGGGGGGATGGTATGTATGTCTGTAGCAGAGAAACGATCTTCTATAATTTTTATCTAAATGCACTTCCAATACAAAAAATGATTTCCTGCATAAATTTCAAGAAGCAACAATCAAAAGCATAGAAAAGATAGGTTTGGTTTGCTGTCCTTTGGATTTTACCTGGTACTTGGAATCTAATCTTAAAAAATAACATGTTAAACGTATCAGGAGTGTATGTGAGTGTCACCTGTGGAGCTTTTTATACATCCCAGACATACAGAATCAGAATTTTCAGGACTAGGGTCCAAAGATAATATTTTGTTTAAGTTCACAGGTGATTCTCATGCTCACTAGTGGTCAAAAACCATAATCTAGGTCAATCGTCCCATTTTAGAGATGAGAGAACTGAGACCTGAGGAAGTAACACACAATACTCTATCTTTTTGATTCTCCAAAGTCCTAGAAATCTTTCCACAACACTGCCCTGTGAACAATAATGTGGAGAGGAATGAGCAGACAGGGATTAGGCTAAACATCCAGAAAATGGGCCAGATTGAGTTTAGGTTCTCATTGCAGGTAACCAGAATTTGATAACCATTTTCGTGTTGATTATCAATTGAGAGTATTTGTTGTAAATAGTTTCTGATTACGCCAAACTCTAAACAAACTTATCTTCCTTTAGCAATTTAACTTTTAAACTAAGGAAAATGTGCTTTTTCATTCATTTAGTGAGCGTTCCTCCAAATAGACCCACTCCTTCGGACATGGCTATCGTCATGTATACCAGTGGTTCTACTGGCCGACCTAAGGGGGTGATGATGCATCATAGCAATTTGATAGCTGGAATGACAGGCCAATGTGAGAGGATTCCTGGACTGGGGTAAGAGAGAATTAGTCAACTTTCTTCTTAGAAATCAGAGCTCATGTTTAGCATTCTCTAAACTCAATCTGTATTAAAATGATGAGGTTATTGATGTTTCTAATATGCAGTGTCTTTTTAAGAATGGCTAAAATGTTTCTCTCATTTTGTTTTAGACCAAAGGACACATACATTGGCTACCTGCCTTTGGCTCATGTACTAGAATTGACAGCAGAGATATCTTGCTTCACCTATGGCTGTAGGATTGGATATTCTTCTCCACTTACACTCTCTGACCAGGTGACAAGCTTTTCAGTATATTGGCATGATCATACTAAGTCACAGTGTTTGACTGAGAACATACTACTAAAACATGAGATATTTTAATTCAGCTGAAACTTTCACCTTGACTTCAAAAATAGTTCCCATGAACACTATGCAGCTATAGTAAATGACCTTGTAGACTTGTTAGCATTGCTTTATCTACTTATTTTTTGAATTATTTTGAGACTAATAATTACTTTCATCTTATTTTTCTCTATTAGGTTTTATATTTTGGAGAGCTGGGATAAAGAATATAAATACATTGAGCCTTTTTGACATATTATCCATGAACAGCGGTGGGTTCTGGGGGAGATGTGGTGGTTGGACTTTGGCCCATTTTGGCTCTGAGTTTTCTCTAGAGCTGTGCTATCCAATACAGTAGCTACTAGCCCTGTATTGAAATACAGATTAATTAAAATTAGATTAGAAAAATTTAATTTCTCAGTTGTTCTAGCCACGTTTCAAGTTCTCAATAGTTTCATGTGACTAGTGGCTGCCATATTGGACAGTGCAGACATTTCCATCATCGTGGAAAGTTCTGTTGGACAGCACTACAGCATGTCCAAAGGCAGCCTTCAGCTTTCTACCCTGAGTCACGGTTCTCCCTTTCTCCCTGTTGTTCATAGCGGGAAGCCCAACAATGGGTCAGGCTAACTCATGTATTTTAACCTCATTTGAAATCACACATTGAGCACCTGCTGTCCACAGTTCTGTTTAATTTCTTCTTTGAAATAGTTGATATAGAAAAGCTTCAACCAGACATTGGTGGAAAAAAGAGCTTCTATGGGGGCTGTGGGGTTCAGGATGTTGAAAGATAGACTGAGTATAGGTAGGAATGACTTGGCTTTCTGTATGGCTTCTGCTACTTCCATCACTGGAAGCCCAGCTGTTAATTTTTCAGAACTCCAGGCAGTGTTGCCTTTTAATTGGGAGTCCCAATGGAGCATGCATTTGCTAAGAAGATGTGCCCTTGGTGCTCACAGTTAGAAATTATAATACTTTTTATTTTTTGGTAGAAATACCATTTTTGGGAAAGATTGGTAAGTTATATAATATTAAGGCAAAAAAATTTAAATAAATTGTGGGGAGATTAAAAGTCCAACCATCATTTTTTGCTTGTTTTGTTTTTTGGATATATAACTTAAAGTGCTTAAATCATAAGTGTACTGCTTGATTAAATGTAATAGGCACATACATATAGACCTCTGGATCATCAACCTCTAGATCAAGAACAAAAAGAACATTTTTAGCAACTCAGAATGTTCCTCCTAGTTATTAGACCCCCACCTCCAAGGATAATCCAACCACTTTTTAAGGGGCTTTTCTAGGAGAAAATGTTCTGTGTTCTTAGCAACTACCTACTTTGTACTTTAAGGAACACAACCTCTTTAAAAGATGGAGAGCTGCTGTGTTTAACCATACCACTCAGCTAAAAGTTCACATTTAAAACCCACTAGAATAGTAATGGAGAGAGTATGTAAACTATCAAGTAAGCTATTAAACAGGACTTAATTCAGCAAGGTCAAAATAGATCTATGAGTAAGACTGGGGTTTGCATTGTAAAACAAAAGTTTTACAAAAACCTGTGATTATGTTTTGATGCATTGTAGTGGGTTTCTCTTATGTTCAGAGATATTTTCCGATGAGATCAAGCGCATTCAGGGTGGCATGGCCATAGACAGGGAGACATTTTCAAAATGTGAAAAATATTTCCATAAGCTTTGAGTAAGACTGTTTTTTTCCTGTTGGGAAAAGTCAGAAGCCGGAGACTAGCGATCCTTGTTTTCACTGCTTTTCTGAAAACAATAGCCTCAGTGTGGTGAAGGGGGGCAGTTGGAGTCTGTTGCTGGTCTGACTTCATTCTTGCTGTCTCTTAGGCCAAGCAGTACATTAGAGGCTTGTTAAGAAAATGTCAGGGGCATTCACACCTACCTTGTTAATGAACTTTATAATAAAATGTCTCAATCTGACTAGGAATCTAAAACCCAGGAACCTCCCTCAGGTAGGAAATCAGAAAAAGGTGAGAGAATAGGCAGACTGTATTAGAAGCCGGCAGATGGTAGTGATATTGTCATAACTAGGGTTACTGTGATTATAAGGCAGGAGCACTGATAGCATTACTAAGACTAATTTACAAAAGCAAGGAAGGGCTCCTTGTGGCTACTGCTACCCTGGAACCATTCCCTATAGCAGAAACTGGTCAGCGGCATGTGGAGGGCAGCTCTGTCTTGAAGGACACCAGAGCCTGCCTTTCTCTCTACAGAGCAGCCCCCCTGTGTGTCGTATGCATGTGCCCATGCTTGCACCTACATAAAACACAAGGAGTTGTTTTATTTCCTTTATCCATCTTAAAGAAGAATAGGATCAAAGCAGTTAGGTTCTACCAGCAGAACCTTCTATATGGCAAAGCTGGTGGTACTGGTGGATCACACTGCTTCTTAAGAGCTGAGTTTGTTCTTGCCCGTGTTAACCATGGCTATCACATGATAACATCTAAACTTACAGACTAATGAACTGCATTATAGCAGATTCTGATTTTTACCTACCTTTTTCAGTGGGTGACTTTATCAGTTTTTCTACCTACTCATCTGATATTTGAAATCCCAAATAGTATTTATGTTTATAAGAAAGAAAAAGAAGAAATATACACACATTTACGTATATATGTGCATATCCCCAGAAAATCACTGGCAATGTCTTCAGTGTTCTATGAACCAAAATGTTATCAAATTAGTATTCCCATATGATATTAATTGATGTTCATAGTGATGACTTTGAGATGTGGCTTTGCCTTTCGGCGAATCAAAGGAAGTTAAAATTATCTTCAGTTTTGTTTTAGTGTTTGATCTACCTTAGTTGAGTCTTTTTGGGTGGGGTTTCTTTTGGAAAATGGATGGTCTGTGCTGTTTGATGATATGTTATTAATAAGAACGCCCAGTTTAACAAAATATCCCATTCTCCTTTATTCTGGATCAGAATTTCTCCTCTAAGGAAGGCTGAAATATGCTAGAAGAAATAATCCACAGGTTAAAGCACTGATATACTCATACCTCAGATGTAGGTTCTGATAATTGGAACAGATAATTCATACAGCAGATCAAATTCCATGTGTATATGTCTGTCTGCACTCTTGTTCATACTTGAATTATAACCTTGTTTGCTAAGGCTGGTTTCCCTAATCCTATGTACTTTTTCTTTACTGTAGTCCAGCAAAATTAAAAAGGGAAGCAAAGGAGACTGCACTGTACTGAAGCCCACACTCATGGCAGCTGTCCCGGTGAGTATAGATTGGCAATGTCAATTCTTTACCTGCACTTGGACTTTTAAAAAAGTAACGCTCTCAGGTGTATTTGTTTACATTTTAAAATAGTTTTACCTTGTGGAAATTAGGTAAAATGATTCCTTTAAAATCTTAGATAAGTGGTGGGGAAAGATGAAATGGCAAACTTCTGTGATGTATGCCTGTTAAGGTTTGCTGGGACTTGAAAATTAGGTGATGAAACTGACCTAGCTCAAATTACCTAGTCAAAGAATTGATCATATTTTAAAGGTAGAATACACTCTAAAGATCATCTTGTTTAATCACTTCATTTAAAAAATGAGGCAGCCTAGGCCATCCTAGAGAACTGGGACAGTGTATCCAAGGTTACAGAGCTGGCCTAGAACCCAAGCCTCCTGACCCTTATGGTGACTAAGAAAGACTGAGAAAATTATCATTTGAGAGAGCTCCTAAAGAAAAAAAAGGCTGAATTCGAGGTATTCAAAATCCTTATGTGAAATACTGCTTTTTACAAAAATAAGATATTACATTTTATAGTCTTGTAATGATAAATTGTGAAATATTTAACACAGTGCTTCTAACTTGTATAATCAAATATATTCTAGCACCTATAGGCTTTGGAAACTCCAGTGGGAGTATTGATATTGTTTATATTACAGACTTGAAATCTTACTCCAATATCTTTCAAAGAATTATTTTTTGCACATGAAAAGTCTGAGTTTAGATAACGAAGTGTTCAGTCCAAGTTTTTCTAAGAATTACAGATGAAAGATAATTTTTAAAGCTTCTAATTATAAAATTACCAAATAACCAAAGAATTAGAACAGATCAGAACTGCGTTTGCCTTTTTATTTAGGGGTGCTGTAGAATTTAGCAAGTTTACAAGTGGAAAGGATAGGCTTCTGATTAAAAACATATGAAATGATGCTAATAATAGGTAGCATAGTACTTAACTATGCTCCAGACACTGTGGTAAGTGCTTTAGGTGGATTATCTCACTTAATCCTACCCAAAACTCTGCTACGTAGGTCCTGTTATCCCCATTTTAAAAAGAAAAAAAAAAAAAACTTGCCTAAGGTCACAGAGCCCAGAGGTGGTGGTTAAAGCTTGAACTATATCAGTCTGATCCCAGAGTCTTCTTAACCACTATGGCTGTCCGTTTAGGACTGTTTTTTATCTTTTGTTTTGGGAAACAATACGTTAGCTTTATTACCCAGAAGTCCCTAGGAAACCGTATCAGAGAACATAATTAGGGAGGGGAAGTGGCCAAGGAGTCTAGGAAGTAATGTCTGAATTTAGGCCCAAAAGAGAAACAGGAGTTAGCTGATACACTATGTATCCTTTAATTACCCCATTGTTCATTATTCCTTACTTTGTGTCTAGGGAGGCTAACCTCTGTGGGTGAATTACCAGGAGGAAGTGCTTGCCTTCTCATTTCTGGTTGGGCTCAGCCACTTGTTAGTACTCATGCGAGATCAGAGGGCAGGGAAAGAGAGAGAAGTCTGCATGCTTATTGCCTTTGCTCCTTCCCTGCTGGGCTGTGATTTTTGTCAGTTGCTGTCAGGCGCTCATTGGACAGTCTCTTTCCCATTGGCTCTAACCCGGTCTTTCCTGTGGCTACCACCCTTCACCAGGTCCAACTATGTTTCTCTTCTCTTACTTCTTCAGGCTTAAGGATAGTAAACGATCTCTCATGTTGCTAGTCCACTGATGCTTCACCAAACCTTACTGGCCCCCTTAGCTCCTCCCAATCCTCTGTAAATAGACCTTTTAAAAAATATTTTTATTGAGAATTGGTTTTGATAGATTCTATTTTCTGAGTTTCTTTCTTTCCTGAGTCAGAATAAAAGATTCATGTAGTATTGTAATAGTCACGTAGTCAGTGTGAGAATTCAATGTAAATCACTACTTATAAACAGGGAGTCAACTGAACATCATGTAACATTAGGTTGCTGTAAAGGGTTAACTAAATGTGCTGACAATAAATCCTGCCAACTTGTTGCAGCTTCATTGTGTTCCTTACTCAGTGAGGCCTTTCTGTGCCTCAGATTAGTATCTAGTATCAGGGGTGGTTTTCACATATCTGTCTCACACCCATATGCTTTTTTTCTGCCCAACATCCCATATACTTTTTCTTAAACTATACCTGATTTATTGGTAGGCATCCACATGATACAATTTACTTACTTCCCTTAGGAGGTGATTCTTTTCAGTTTAAAATATATTTGGCATACAATATTATGTTTGTTCCAGGTTTGCTACATAATGATTTGATATTTGCATACCATATACCTTCTTAAGAGGGTTAGTTATAGGATGTTAAAGTCTCTTTAGGGAACCTTTGGGATTTCTCAATCACAGGTATAGATAAAGATTTCAGTTACACAGTAGTGATTCTTTTTGTGGAAATGGAGAAAACAACATTGTACCGTGCTTGAATGCTGTGCCCCCCAGCTTTGTTGACATATAATTGAAATACAGCATTGTGTCAGTTTAAGGTATACAATGTGATAATTATACACACACACACACACACACACACATATATCAAAATGGTTACCATAATGTTAACATACTTATCACCTCACAGAGTTACCGTTTGTGTGTTTATGATAAGAACAGTTTAAGATCTATTCTTTTAACAAATTTCAAGTCTTGTTAACTATTTTTACAGTCTTATTAACTATAGTCACCATGCTATACATTAGATCTCTAGACTTACTCATCTTTAACTGGAAGTTTGTATCCTTTGAACAATATCCTCCCGTTTCCCCCTCCCCCTATATCCTGGAAACTACCAGTCTACTCTCTGTTGCTGTGAGTTCAGCTTTTTTGATTCCACATGTAATTGAAACCATACAGTATTTGTCTTTTCCTGTCTGAGTTATTTCACTTAGCAAAATGCAAGGGATTTATGAATAGGTGTGCTTTAAGCAATAATTATTGTTAATTTTTGCTAAGTAATGCCAAGAAAATATCATTTAGTGATAGAGTATGTTTGTTTGTTTTTAGTTTGTTTGGTTTTTTGTTTTGCATGTATTAGCTTGGGAGTTAGTATATCCCAAATCTAGTCCTACTTCTAATTTTCCAGGGAGCTGTGAGCAAGAATCCTATTTTCTTTTGTTATTTTAGCTTCTCTTAAAATGGAGTATAAATGCCTAAATTATAGGGACATAGGAATTTTAAGAAACTGTAAAGCTCTTAGCTATGCTGTAAGAGTCCCAAGATAGTAGTAATAAAGAAAAAAATTAGCATTAGATTTTACATAGTTGAGTGTTTTGGTGCTATATGAGAATGACTGAATATATTTGAAAGACAAGAATTTTTTATAAATACAAATAGAAATCTAGACAATGTAAGGCAGCAGAGGAATATCTTCTAGGCCAAGGCACAAGATAAAATCCCAGAAGAAATAAGTGATGAGGCGATAGGCAATTTATCTGAGAAAGAGTTTAAAGTAATGATGGCGAAGATGTTCAGAGAACTCAAAAGGAGTGTACATGTACAGAGTGAAGTTTTTAGCAAAGAGTTAGAAAACATAAAGAATACCCAAACAGAATTGAAGAATAAAATCACTGAAATGAATATAACACACTAGAAGGAACCAAGAATAGACTAAATGAGGCAGAAGAATGGATCAATGAGCTAGAAGACAGATTAGTGGAAATCACTACTACAGAACAGAAAAAGAAAAAAAAAAGAATGAAAAAAATGAGAATAGTTTAAGAGCACTCTGGGACAATATGAATTGCACTAATATTCGCATTATAGGGGTCCCAGAAAGAGAAGAGAGAGAGAAAGGACCTGAGAAAATCTTTGAAGAGATAATAATGGAAAACTTCTCCAACTTGGGAAAGGAAACAGTCACCCAAGTCCAGGAAGCACAGAGTTCCACACAGGATCAACCCAAAGAGGAACACAGCAAGGCACATAGTCATCAAATTGACAAAAATTAAAGATAAGGAGAAAATTTTAAAATTAGCAAGAGAAAAGCAACAAATAACATACAAGGGGAACTCCCATGAGGTTATCAGCTGATTTTTCAGCAGAAACTCTACAGGCCAGAAGGGAGTGGCAAGATATATTTAAAGTGATGAAAGGGGAAAACCTATAACCAAGAATACTCTATGCAGCAAGGCTCTTGGTCAGATTTGAGGGAGAAATCAAAAGCTTCACAGATAAACAAAAACTAAAAGATTTCAGCACCACCAAACCAGCTTTACAACAAATGTTAAAAGAACTTCTCTAGTCATCAAAACATAAGAAAAGAGAACAAAAAGAAGAAAGAGAGAAAAAAAAAAAAAAAGACCTACAAAAGATTGCTTTGGCAGTTCAGGGTCTTTTATGATTCCATATAAATTTTGGAATTGTTTGTTCTAGTTCTGTGAAAAATATTGTGAGTATTTTGACAGGGGTTGCATTGGATCAGATTGCATTGGGTAGTGTGGCCATTTTGATAATGTTGCTTCTTCCAATCCAAGAGCACAAGATATCTTTCCGTTTCTTTGTATCATCTTCAATTTCCTTCGTCAGTGTTTTATAGTTTTCAGAGTATAGGTAACCTCCTTGGTTAAGTTTATTTCTAGGTGTTTTGTTGTTTTTGATGCCATGGAAATGTTTATGTCAGTTATAAAATTCTAGTTTTTAAAGTGGAAAAAAAAGTGAATGAAGGGCCACAGATGGCAAAATATCCTCCTTTCTTATGGGTGGGTTGTATTCCATTGCATATATATGCTGCATCTTCTTTATCCATTCATCTATTGATGTGCACTTAGGATGCTTCCATATCTTGGCAATTATAAATAATGTTGATGTTAATAGTAGGGTATATGTATCTTTTTGAATTGATGTTTCTGTTTTTCTTAGATATATGCCCAGGAATGGAATTACTGGGCCATATGGTGGTTCTGTTTTTAGGTTTTTGAGAAACCTCCATATTGTTTTTCATAGTGGCTGCACCAATTTACATTCCCACCAACAGTGTACAAGGATTCCCTTTTCTCCACATCCTTGCCAACATTTATTTGTGTTCTTTTTGATGATGGCCATTCTAACAGGTGTGAGATGGTATCTGATTGTGATTTGGACTTGCATTTCTCTGATATTAGTGATGTTGAGCAACTTTTCATGTTCCTATTGGTCACCTGCATTTCCTCTTTTGGAAAAACATCTGTTCAGTTCTTCTACCCATATTTTAAATGGGTTGTTTGTTTGTTTGCTTTTTAATTGAAGTACAGTTGATTTAAAATGTTGTATTAGTTTCTGGTGTACAGCATGGATGGACTTGGAGGGCATTATGCTAAGTGAAATAAGTCAGACAGAGAAAGACTAAATACTGAAGATATCACTTACATATGCAATCTAAAAAAAATAACAAACTAGTGAATATGACAGAAAAGAAACAGACTCACAGATGTAGAGAAGGAACTATTGGTTACCAGTGGGGAGAGAGAAGGCAAGATGAAGGTGGAGGATTAAGAGGTGCAAACGATTAGGTATAAAATAAGCTACAAGGATGTATTGTACAACATGGGGAATATAGCCAATATTTTATGATAACTATAAATGGAGTATAACCTTTAAAAATTTGCGAATCACTATATTGTATACCTGGAACATGTAATTATTGTACATTAACTATACTTCAATTTAAAAATATGATATTGTAAAATAAATATGTAAATAAAGTACAAATGGTTAAAAAAAGAATTTTTAAAAAATTATCTTTATGTGACAGGTGAATGAATTATTTACACTCTATAACATTTAAATCTTTTAAGACAAACTTACTATATAGAACTGAAGAAACCCTATACTTGTCCTTCATGTTTTGAAACAGTGAACAAGTCAGTGAAATTAATTATATAATAACTATTTCTATTACCTAAGATATTGTAAATAAGGTATTTTCAACTAAAGACTGTCTCAGTGTTGATGCAGTTCTTTTCCAATGATGGAATATGTTGCTTACCTTTTAGGAAATCATGGATAGAATTTATAAGAATGTTATGAGCAAAGTCCAAGAGATGAATTATATTCAGAAAACTCTGTTCAAGATAGGATATGATTACAAGTTGGAACAAATCAAGAAGGGATATGATGCACCACTTTGCAATCTGTAAGTATATCTCACAGACTGTTAGTTTGAGCCTTTAAATCTTTTCGTGGTTTTACATCTAGAAGATGAATAAGTAAATGGTAAGTTAATTTAGTTTGAGCATCACCACCATGGTCATGAGGTTGAATTTCTCTTTTATCCATTTCTAAGTCTCATTGCTTATACAGCTAGCAGAGGACTCTGAACTCTGACCTTGGCCATTTAACAAATTTTAATAACTGAGTACATATTTAAGATTTAATTATAAAATTTGGCCTTAGGAAGGAAAACAGGAATAGACTTTTGTATCAAGACATTTGAGTTTAAAAAGTGCCATTTCTAACTAAAAAAAATGTGATTTTCAAGACTTATTCTGCATGAAGTTTCCTGATTTATTCATAAAATAGTGTATTAAGTATATGAATGTAACAGTTATTTTAAATGTGGTGCTAGGGAGTCAAGGTGGGGAAATATTTTTCATTGGAAGGGAAATAAGATAGATGACTAAATGCCCCAAAGATAACTATAGTTTTTCCCTTTGACATCATCATTTTCTTTCATTTCCTGACACTGCACATTTCTTTTGCATTTTAAAGAGTTTTTCTGGCATTTTTTCAAGGTGTTACTAGTTGTTGGGGGGCATTTCTCATTATCATCACGGTTCTGAAATTTAGATGTTAGACCAAAGTTGAGAAATCTTTTCCAGAATGTACAAATTAGTGTGTCACCAAGATTAATCTATGCATGTATTAAAGTCATTGATTCCCCCTTTTATCAAGGATACTGTTTAAGAAGGTGAAGGCTCTGCTAGGAGGGAATGTTCGTATGATGCTGTCTGGTGGAGCCCCCCTATCCCCACAGACACACCGATTCATGAATGTCTGCTTCTGCTGCCCAATTGGTCAGGGTTATGGGTTGACAGAATCCTGTGGTGCTGGGACAGTTACTGAAGGTAAGCATTTTTAACATGGCAAATAATTCTCTATTAATCGCTACTAGTAAAGCCAATTTGCATTGTCTTTGGGAACCACGGTGACTTTATACCTTTTAAGTAATGTCAGATTCAGTGCAAATCTACATAGTTTTTGAGTTTTAGGAAATTTTAGCTGAGTCATGTGTACCCTTTATTTGAAGCCTCATAAGTATTTCTGCTACATTGTTAGTCCTCAAATCTCTGTCTCTGTGGTCTTTTAATCTTCTCCCTCTAAATGATCACTTCCTTGGAGAAAGGACTCTTGGAATAAGGTAGCACTTTTGTGCTCCCTTGTGAATCTATGTTCCTACCTTGACTTCTTGTTTGCTTTCTCTTCTGTTGTTTTCAATAGCCTATAGCAGGGTTTCTCAACTTTGGCACTATTGAAATTTTCAGCCAGATAATTCTGTAAGATGTTTAGCCATTAGAGAGCATCTAAATTATGTGACAGTGAAATATATCTCCAGACGTTGTCAAATATCCCCTAAGGGGCAAATTACCCCAGGTTGTGAAACAATGGGGTACAGTAATTTCTTTTATTAACTCAGTTTCACTTTAAACTCATTGTGGCCAAAGTAAATGCCATTATCCAAAACCATCTCTCCACTGCCAAATTGCTTGTGTTGTTACCATCCTAGCTTTGAAGTCCTCTGATTGTTTATTTTGGATATCTTTAACTTTCATCAGATCTTCCCATTTCTTCACTGGATTTCTTCCTCCCCTGCATGCCACCTTTGGCATCCAGCCTTTTATTATTTCACACTGCCCTGAGGTGATAGCCTTTCAACTGACATGTCTGCCTCTATTATATCACTTTTGATTCATCCTGTCTTCTGTTAGACACATCCACCTCAAACACTGCTTCCTACCTGGTGAACCTGACTTTCAAGGCATCTTGATCCAGGCACTGTTGTCCCTATTCATCGTTATTTCCCATTATCTCCCATGTATGAACACACCTGGCTCTTGTCTCGAGACAAGCCCATCTTCTCACTCTCTCTTGTATTTTCTGTTCCTTTCTCTTGGAATGACCTTTTTGCTGTCTGATCATGGCCATCTTCTCATGTACAACTCTTCAATGAAGTCTTTCCCACCTATTTCGTTTTACATTGATCTTTCTAGTCTCTAAGGTACTGTTGTGCTCACCATCAATACCCTGCAGTTTAGTGTTTAAATGTGTTCAAAATTATTTCATATGCTTTTCTCCCCAGGTAGTTTGTAAACTCATTGAGGGCAGGGTCTCCTTACCTTTAATATGTTTTCCTCACAATGTTTAATATAATGCTAGGTATAAAATAGGTTGTCCATAAATACTTGATTATTGCTAGCAATAATCACAAATTACAAAAGGACACCACCCTCCTCCTCATCATGTTTAATAATAACCGCCGACATTTATTTGAACACTTGGTTCTTGCCAGAAGTGTTGAGCCTTGTCCACGCATCATCTCATTTAATTCCCGCGGCATATCCCTACGTGAAATGGGTTCCGATGTTATCCCCATTTAGATAGATGAGGAAGTGGAGGCTCAGAGAATTTAAGTAACTTGTCCAAGATACACATCCAGTCAATGAGCTGCAGAGGAGGAATTCCAATGAAAATTTGTCTTACCAGAATCTTGGGTAGATAATGGTGATGCCAACTCTCTTCCTTTAACAGAGATTTATGTTCGTAATTATCTGAAATATAGCCATGAGAAGCGAAAATGGTGTAATGACATTGGGATCAATTGCACTGTTAAAATGAAGCTGAAATATTGGAAAATGGTCACACTGCAATCCTCTCACTGTGGCCTCTTCTTTTGTCATCTTTCAGAATCTGACTCTAGCTGCAGTATTCCTGTTATCTCATTGGTACGAATCTGAAATGTGTTACCCTAACTAACGTTTGTTGCTTTTTCTCTTATAGTTACTGACTATACTACTGGCAGAGTTGGAGCCCCTCTTATTTGCTGTGAAATTAAGCTAAAAGACTGGCAGGAAGGTAAGCATTTTATGACAAGCTCTAGTGTTTCTAGATATGCTGAAAACTACCATGAGCCTCTAGACTTTTATTTTTTTTAAGTGTTAGGTTGTCTGCAGTAGCAAGCGAGTCTTTGCTGTTGCTTGCTCCTTGTGCTTTCTTTTTCCTCAGTAACATCTTTAGATTCTGAACTTAGGGATACTTGATAGTGAAGAAGAAAAATTCTCAGTAGGGCATTCCCTGGGTTTGGAGAAGGATGGATTTCCTATCCTTTGAAGCTCAACTTTGCTAGTAAGGAGGTTTGGGCTGGGAAATGAAATCCCAGATTTTCAGGGGATAGAGTGACTAATAATACACACACACACACACACACACACACACACAGTCCAATTTCCTAGCTCTTGACCCCAACAAACATTTTTAAGGTTGAGAATCAATTGTTCAGCTCTTTGTATAGTTTAATTTTTATAAGTAACTATAAAACGTGAGCCACTTAGACGAAACCTGTGCTTTACAGACATTGATAATAATTCTTTTAGTAAATCAGCTGAAGGTAAAAGTAAACCAGTCTTCCCATGATGAAATTGTGAAAAATATTAAACATATTCATTGACTGCAAAACAAGTAATTAATAGCCTAGCCATGTCAGATAAAGGAAGAGTAATTAAAAAGCCTAAGATTTTATTTTATTTTTAAATTTAATATCTTTAACATATAACATTGTATAAATTTAAGGTATACATGTTAATTTGATACATTTATGTATTGTAATATGATTGCTGCCTTAGTAATATTTAGCATCTCTATTACATAATTGCCTTTTCTTTTTAGTGGATGGGATAATTAAGTTTTAGCCTCTAAGCAAGTTTGATAAACATAGTACAATATGTTGTCTTTAAAAAAAAAAGCTTAAGATTTTGAAAGAAAATATTTACCTTGGGATGGAGCCATAGACTGAAACTTTTAAGGACCAGTTACCTTGTAGGACACATCCTTTAAGCTGTTCAAACCCAAGAAAATGAACGGGCTTTATCTGACATAGATGTGAAGTTTTGAAAAGTATTTCTCCTATGTCATTTTTTTATTCTGTGCATTATTGTTGGTGCTCTATGAGGAAATAACCATTCCTTTTGAAATACTACATTGAAAAGCCAACTTCATTCCCAAATGTTTTACATGTGAGAATAAGTCCTTCTCCTTTCTCCCATGGTAATTCCTATCCAATTCTAAAATGAAAATCTGAAGAATTATAGGGAGTATATGTCTGCATGTATTGGGCATCAGCATCAAAATTGTTTTATTAAGTTGGTTATTTATTAAGCATTGAAATCAGAGAAACAAGGTATATCATAAAACATGATAAGGAGAATTTTGCCCTTGATTTTTATTTTCTCATTTTCAGGTACTGTGTTTTAATGTCAGTTTTGGGGAGTGGGTCCATATTTGGAGTTTTCCTTGCTATGAAAGAACCTTTGCTTTATATAATAAGAATGATCTTAATGTTTGGCACACAGTAGGTTTTGTCATATTGAAATGTTGAATAGCTTTACATTTATAAGAATAGCTAACAGCTGAAAGGAACTCTGCTTTTAATTCTTTAATGACATAAAATGTAACCGATGTCTCCATTTATGAACTCAGATTTTTTGCATATTTTCCTTAAAGTAAGCTTTATTCAGTAATAAACATATAATGGATATGATCAAATTTTTAGTAGTTATTGTCAATTATTTCAGTGCTTCTACTTTTAAAGCTATGAGTGGTCATAGGCAAAGTTAAGAAAATAAAATTTCTCACTTAATGGTGTTGCCTTTGATAGGCACTTACTACTTGCTTTCTTTGATTAAAATCTTCTTAGAATATATCTGAAATACATTTAATATCAACATATTAATAATTAACTTATAACAACTTGAAGTGTTACCCTTCTCAGAGGTAATTTTGTCTTAACAGAGCTCTGTGAAGCTTTGAAGATGTTCTAAGTGGGAAATTTTATGATCCTGGGAAGTTTTGGGATGGGTGTTGGTTGGTGATTATCATTGAGCCTTCCCTGGTACTTCTGAAATCACAGTCATCCACTATCCTCACACAAATCTGAGTAAATGTAAACTAATATGCTCCTATAAGGGGAAGTAAAATTTGATCAGCAGAAAAATATTAGCAAAGGAGCTTTAAGAATTAATTCAAGTAAATCTTGTTTTATAGTAATAACTAATTTGCTTTTATGACTTCCAGGCGGTTATACAATTCATGACAAGCCAAACCCCAGAGGTGAAATCGTAATCGGTGGACAGAATATCTCCATGGGATATTTTAAAAATGAAGAGAAAACGGCTGAGGATTATTCTGTGGATGAAAATGGCCAAAGGTGGTTTTGCACTGGTGATATTGGAGAATTCCATCCTGATGGGTGTTTACAGATTATAGGTCAGTGGATTCTCTTTTTGCACTTTTCTTTAGCTTTTGCAACTTTAACATATATGAAAGGCAATATTGGTCAAGTCATGAATAGGGTTGATGATTCCACTGGTTTAACTTTTAGATAAGTTATTGAAATTTTGTCTGTGCTTTTCCATCTGTAAAGTAGGGACAACAATCCCACGGGTTTTGTTAGGATTAAATGAGTTGATAGATATTAAATGTTTAGAGCAGGGCAATCTCTGCACTTTAGTAAGTGGTAGCAGAAGCAGCGTTTGACAGGGGGAAGGATGGACAGGGTAATGAGAAAACAAAAATTGCTCATAAGTTTTTCTGTTTGTTTTGTTTTTGTTAACTACATGTGGTTCTGTATAACCATCTATTGTAACATCCCCTATTCTAGGCCTTCTTCTCCATTTACCTCGCCACCCAAGAGGCATTGTGGACATGTTATTTGCCCTAGTGGTCATTTATATGGCTCTAACTAGCCTGGACTCTTGGAGAATTATAATGTCAGTCCTCAACATTAATCTGTTCTTCTGAGAATGCCAGTTGATTTGGCACTGCTCTTACTGAGCCTACTGAAACAGACTTTTAAGTTCAAAGGTACTCCAAAATAGCCCTTACACTGTTTGCTTTAGTCAGGCAAAGTTAAAAATTTGACTGCCTGATAAGGGCCACTCTGATGGGTCCTATTCAAGTTCTTTTTGAGCCATAAAATTTACTGTCATATCTCTAGTGGCCCATTTAAATCTGTCTCTGGACCCATATGTGACCTAAATATAGTTAGTGATTTCCTGGGAAAATTGATTCTTTGCCTAGAAGTTTGATCTGCCAGAGAACTTCCCAAGAGACATGGTTCAATTTAGACCCAATAACCTCCCTTCTCCCCTTTTTTTCACCCTTGATCCTTAATTGTACTGCAATCAAAAGTTGGCTCTGTTGGCATGTAAAGTGGGGTCCCGGCCTAGGGGTAGGCAAGTCAACACTCACACAAAGTATATAAGGCAACCTGGTGATTATCCAAGCTGTGCCATCCTGTGCCAGCACGTTATTAGAGCACTGTCACTTTAACAAGATAGTGTCAAATCTAGCAAATAGGGAATTAACACTTATTGACTGTCTTCCATATGCTGGACATTGTGCTACATGCCTGTATGAGGAAGGCATCATTATCCCTGATAAAATTGAGGGTTGGAGAGGTCAGCTGACGTGCCCAGGATCACATAGCTAGCAATGGACAAAACTACTACTATTCAGATCTAATGCTCCAAGGTCTTCGTTCCTTCTATTAAGTTCATTGTAGTATTAAAGATTATAATAAGATATTAAAGCTTTTGGTGTAGGATGTAACATTTTAGCCACTACTTCTTTAACTGGGCATTTTCTTTTTAACTGATGTGTATGGGCAAGCAGTATACATAACAGGATTTTAGAAGTGTCTTTCTAAATAAAGATTAAGGCAATGAGATTGAAAGAAAATCAGAACTGCACATACCTTAATAAACGTACTATGGATAACTTAACATGTTTCATGGTTTACAGATCGTAAGAAAGATCTGGTGAAATTACAAGCTGGAGAATATGTATCTCTTGGGAAAGTAGAAGCTGCACTGAAGAACTGTCCACTTATTGATAACATCTGTGCTTTTGCCAAAAGGTAATTTTAAAGTTGCATTTGTGTTTCATATACTTACAGTAAAAGAATAATTGGGAAAAACTGATATAAGGGAAACACCAAACTTTCAGAGTTGAGGAATGTTACACATTTATGAAAGTTCTTGAATTCAACAGCTTAAAGATCATTTGAGATAATCCAGGCATTTTAACTATTTATTAGACCACCTACTGTATCTTGCTAAATACTTAGCTATGCCATAGCAGTCATATAATTTAACATCCATGACAACTGAAACTTAGCATAAGTAATTGTCCCAAGAAGGTAACACAGCTAGTAAGTTATCTAAATTAAAAACTTGATTGAACCATTTTCTTTTTTTATATGTTAATACGGTTTATTTTTCTGGGCTTTATTACTCCCTTAAAGTTTTTAATTGTAAAAACCACAAAACCTAAATTTACCATTTTAACCACTGCTAAGTATACAGTTCACCAGTGTTAAGTATATTCACATTGCTGTGCAGCCAATCTCTAGAATTTTTCATCTTGCAAAAGTGAAACTCTATATCCATTAAGCAACTCCCCATTTCCCCTTCCCCGCAGCCCCTGGCCACCACCATTCTATTTTCTGTTTCCATGAATTTGGCTACTCAGAATCATACAGTTTTGGGGTTTTTTTTGGTGACTGGCTTAATTCACATAGCAAAATGTTCCTCAGGGTTCATGTACATTGTAGCATGTGTCAAAAATTCCTTCCTTTTCAAGGCTGAAAAAATATCCCATTGTAATTATAGGCCACATTTTGTTTATTCATTCATCCGTCTATGGACAAATTGGCTTGCTTCCACCTCTTGACTATTGTGAATGATACCACTATTAACATGGATATTCAAATATCAGTTCAAGATCCTGCTTTCAGTTCTTTTGGATATATACCCAGATGTGGGATTGCTGGATCATATGGTAGTTCTATTTTTATTTTTTGAGGATCTGCCATACTCTTTTCCATAGTGGCAGCACTGTTTTCTTAATTCCCATCAACAGTTGTACAAGGGTTTTAATTTCTCCATATCCTCACCAACACTTTTTTCTATTTTTTGATAGTAGTCACTGTAATGGGTTTGAGGGGATATCTTGCCGCTAATGATTAGTGATGCTGAGCATCTTTTCATCTGCCTGTTGGCCAGTGGTATATCATCTCTGAAGAAATGTCTAGTCAAGTCTTTTGCCCATTAAAATATTTTTCTCTTATTTCAATTATACAATACAATGTTATCAACTATAGTCACCCTGTTGTACATTAGACCCTCAGACCCTGTTTATCTTATAGCTGAAAGTTGGTATCCTTTTGTCAACCTCTCCCTATTTTCCTCACCTTCAGCCCCTGGCAACCACTTTCATACTCTGTTTCTAAGAGTTTGACTTTTTTTTTTTTAAAGGTTCCATATTTAAGGAATACCATGCAGTATTTGCCTTTCTCTGTCTGGTTTATTTCACTTAGCACGATGCCCTCCAGTTTCATCCATGTTGTTGGAAATGGCAAAATTTCATTTTTCTCATGGCTGAGTAATATTCCATTGTACACATACACTACATTTTCCTTATGCATTCATCCACGATGGGCACTTGGTTGTTTCTATATCTTGGCTATTGTTGACTAATGCTGCAATGAACATGGGAATGCATATATCTCTTTGATACCTTGTTTTAATTTCCTTTGGATATATACCAAGAAGTTGGATTGCTGGATCACATGGTAGTTCTGTTTTTAATTTTTTGAGGAGCATCCATATTGTTTTCCATAGTGTCTGCACCAATTTCCATTCCTGCCAAAAGTGCACAAGGGTTCTCTCTTTTTTTTAACATCCTCATCAACACTTGTTATTTGTCTTTTTGATAATAGCCACTTTAACAGGTGTGAAGTTATATCTCATTGTTTTGATTTGCGTTTCTCTGATGATTAGTGATATTGAGTACCTTTGCATGTACCTGTTGGCCATCTGTATGTCTTCTTTGGAGAAATGTCTTTTCAGTTCCCCTGCCTATATTTTAACTGATTTTGTGTTATCGTTTTTGCTATTAAGTTGTATAAGTTCTTTAGATATTTTGGATATTAACCCCTTATCAGATAAGATTTTCAAATATTTTTTCCCATTCTATAGGTTGCCTTTTCATTTTGTTGATGATTTCCTTTACTGTGCAGGTCTTTAGCTTTATATATTCATACTTGTTTATTTTTGATTTTGTTGCTTTTGCTTTAGGTGTCAAATTCAAAAAATCATTGCCATGACCTATGTCAAGGAGCTTCCCCCTATGTTTTCTTCTGGGAGTTTTATGGTTTCAGGTCTTTGCCCATTTTTTAATGGGGTTATTTTGTTGTTGTTGTTGATACTGAGTTGTAGGAGTTCTTAATACATTCTAGATATTAACACCTTATTAGATACATGATTTGCAAATATTTTGTCCAATTCAATAGATTGCCTTTTTATATTCTGTTGTGTCCTTTGGTACACAGAAATTATTTTTTATTTTTGTTGTATTATTCATCTTTTTTTTTCTTTTGTTGCCTGTACTTTTGGTGTCATAGCTAAAAAAGCATTGCCAAATTCAGTGTTGTGAATCTTTTCCTATATGTTTTCTTTTAGGTGTTTCTTTTTTTTTTCTTTTTAATAATTTTAGCTCTTACATGTTTAGGTCTTTTGATCTATTTTGAATTAATTTTTCTATGTGCTGAAAGGTAAGGGTCCAACTTCATTCCTTTGTATGTGGATATCCAGTTCTCTCAATACTGTTTGTTGAAGAGACTGTCCTTTCCCCACTGAGTGGTCATGGCACACTTGTTGAAGATCATCTAACCATATATGCAAGGGTTTATGTCTGGATTCTATTCTATTCCATTGGTCTATCTATATGTCTGTCTTTATGGTAGTATTATGGGTTTTATTACTTCTTAATGAAACTGTAACAAATAAAAGAAATATGTATTTGGGATTATTTATTGAATCATTTATGAGTAATTGTTCTTAATGTTTTAATTACTATTTTGTTTTATTTTCCAATTTTTTAGTGACCAGTCCTATGTGATAAGTTTTGTGGTTCCTAATCAGCAAAGATTGACACTTTTGGCACAACAGAAAGGAGTGGAAGGAACTTGGGTTGATATCTGCAATAACCCTGCCATGGAAGCTGAAATACTGAAAGAAATTAGAGAAGCTGCAAATACCAGTAAGTAAGAAATTGCTCGTCTGTTGAAGTCCCTAAAAGTCATTTAGTGATGTCCTATGCATTAGGCTTTTCAAGATGTCTAACCTGTTGCTTTGCCTCCTGAAAAAATCATATTTTCTAATTATAGGTTATATATATTATTTGTATATTTGATTTGTTTTAATAATCAAATAAATTTAAATTCTGCCTCTTAAATATATATAATGAGTTTCCATGTTGAAAGGATCTTTAAATGTCATATAGTAGAATAACCTAACTAATTCTTTATTGCATGTCACAGCATCCCTGCTAGGTGCTCATCTCCCCTGTGTTTGGAATGGTCCATCTTTGTTCTGATAGCTCATAATAATGTGCCCTGGTGTGGATCTCTTATCATTTACTATTGTGCATACGTACTTGATGTGGGCTCTTTCTGTCTAGAGCTCTTTGCCCTTCAGTTCTGGGAAATATCCATTAACCTTTTTTTTTGTTTGCTTGCTTTTCTTTCATAGTTTTTCCCCTTCAAGTTCTGTGTTCATGTTTTTATCTGGGACTATTTTTGTAAGGCTGTTGGACCTTCTACTCTCATCCTCCAATCTTATTATCTTATTTTCTCTTTTGTATTCTATCTTTTCCTTTTTGTTTCATATTCTGGCAGAGTCTCTCAACTTTATCTTTGCTTCCTTCTATTGAATTTCCAATTTCCAATGTCAGAATTTTAATTTGCAAGACCTCTTTCCTGCTTTCTTGGTGTCCTTTTAATAGTATAATGTTGCTCTTTCATGGGTGCAGTTAATGTGTTGTCTCTTATTCCTCTAAGGTTGTTAAAGGGATCCCTTTTATGAAGTTTTCTTCTCTGTTACTATCTCTGCTTCCTCCAAGTTCCACTTTCTGCTTGCTTTGGTCATAGCCTCACATGTATCTGTGGATCCATGTCTGTCCATTCATATGTGAGAATAAGGTACTAAAAAGCTATTTGGAAAGCTTACTGGGCTTCACTGAAAAGTTATTCAAATGTTATTGTCTTATGTCATTCCATTTCTCCAAAGAAGACTTCTCTAGTCTCTTATCTGGGGCCAGTATTCTGGTAGCCAAAGAAAGGACATTTAAAAGGGGCTGGAGGCGGGATGGGTAGGTCTTACTCTCACTGAATCCTTATGTTTTCAGCTTTACTCCCTGCCTCTATTGTACCTAGTGTCTTTGAGTCCAGAGTCTCTCTAGTTCACTTTTCCCAAAAGGTAAACCTGTCTTAAGCCTGGTTGAGGAGGAGCAGGATGAGGGAGAACTATCCTCTTAACAGGCTGGGAACCAGCCTTCCTATTTTCAGAGTTCCCCTCACCTCTGCCCTCTACCCCTTGTCTTCTGGCTCAGGAGATCGGTTTGCCTCTTGTCGGCGTCCTTCTCTCTTGGCTCCCAGTCAGTTACTGCTAGTCCGTTTGTTTGCCTTTGGTCTTCTAAGATTTTGTTGATTCCTCTCATCCAGTGTTCTCTTTCTCTTGTTTTGTTATTTGCTTTTTTCTTATGGATAATACCTTTTTGATTTTAAAAATTATTTTCAACCATTCAAATTATTTTGCAGAGGAGCAGAGATCAACTGTGTACTCTTCATGTTTAATTGGATGCTTTTAACCTAGTTTTAACCTGTTGCTTTTCCTCCTAAAAAATGAAAATATCATTTTTTGGGGATTATAGGTATATATGTTAGTTATATTATAAAATATTGGACAATCCAGAAAATTTAAAAGAGGAAGTAAAAACCACTTGATGGTAGTTACCTTTGGGTGGTGACATTACATTCTAGTGTGTATACTTAACCTGTCAACATCATCGACATTTTTCTAAGTCAAGTCAATACAGAATTGCATGGTAATTTTTTTAGTTATTATTACAATTTGCACAATCATTTTTAATAGTCATCCAGTATAGGAGTGTCCATTTAAGTCCTTGTTCTTAGACTTTCTTCCTTCCACTGTAAACAATAGAATATGTATCTTTTATACACATTTTTTTCTTATATAATTATTTTCTTAGTATGGATCCTTAGAAATGGAATTTCTGAGTCAAAGAAAATACGTGTTTTAAAGGCTTTTCCCTCTTATGTTGCCAAGTAACTCCTTTTCCCGGAAAAACTGGGCTAGTTTATATTCCTATCAGAGATTCATTAACACACCTATTTCCCTAATTAAGCTACTATTATTGATTTTTAAATTAACTGCTTAGATTACATTTTGGTTAAAAAATATAGTTTGTAACATTTGTTAGCAAGTTGAAGTTGAAAAACTATTTTCCCCAAGGAGAAGATTCTTATCGTTAACACTGGACACTGTAAAGTTTTAAATAACAGTTGCCTATTGACATAACTGGAAAAGTAAGTTACTTTTTAAAGACAGCTTAATGTTTTTTTTTAAAGTTGGTTTTATTAATTATAATATTATTGGTATATCACACTTTCTATATTAATGTCGCCAGGCTACCAAAATTTTCTTTGATATGAACCCTGATGTTTTTCTTTGAATGTAGTATTTTACAAAGTATTTCAGCCAATAGGCTGTTATTCTTAGTCACTCTCTGAAATGTACTAATGGAGTAGAATGTGACTTGACTAATTCGTCTTTCATAGTTAACTCTGTAAAAGCAATAATTGGGAAAGTCAGGCTGGATCATAATCAGGTGGAAAATGGAATAAAATTCTAGGACCTGCTAGGCCCACATAGCTTTCCTGTGCTTGGATTGAGGCATGAAATTGAACAATTCATGATTTGGATAATGAACACTAATCATGAGCGAAATCTGTATAACTCATAAGCTTGTCTGTGCTATAGGATTTATTTTGCCAACCTTTTGCTTCAGTTTATAATTTCAGAGACTTAGGCGAAAAAGTATAAAATAGGTTTGATTGTATTCAGCTAAATCCATCTGAAATCATACATCGTTCACAGCAGGCCTCTTCATGTTTTAAACGTAAGTGCAAGGTAGAGATAGTAGCATAAGAATGCAAAATAATTGACATTTGCAGGTCACATTTCATAATGTTCTAGGCAATTCTGATAAAATGCCATGTGTAAGATCATTTTTGGTTTTTCCTTCCCCTAATCTTTTTCACTTGTTGGCAGTTTAGCCTGTTTATCAGAAGCTATGTGATTGCCCGTTGCTCTCTAGAGCTTGTGGTGCTAGATAATGATTGAGAGTTCCCAAAATTATGAAACCTCGAATGCAGTCTTTTTTAAAATAAATATGCTTAATTTGTTTGTGTGCAATTGAAATAATGTGCCAGCTTTGTCCCAATATTGTCAGTGTTTCTGGAATAGGACCTATATAAGTAGGGAAAGTAATATGAAATAAAAGGTTTTGGAGCCAGGTCAATATTTGAGAATTTAACTGTTTCCTTGAGATCCAAATGTGATGTTGGGAGCAGATGGCTTATTTCAGGCACCTCTGTGTAGCTGAACTGTGCTCTATCATCAGAGTAGGTATGGTTAATTTGAACACGTTTTAAGTTCCTTTACTACCTGTTCAGATACGACTTTTAGGAAGTTGATTCTAAGTCATTTGAAAGATTATTTTTCACACCCAGCTTTCTATTTTTCTCTCATTTTAGTGAGAACTTCACTAATTCAATGAAGCTTTCATAAAACTCAGACTAGGATTAGAACAGAAACTTCCATGAATTTGAGTTCTTTGTGCTTGTCACTGAAACAAAGTTGTTTCTAAAGTTACCTACGCTGTTTAGCAGTAGTTTTCAAGCATGCAGGTGTCTGCTGCTTTGAAATTGCTATTTTAAATAATTGCATATAAAATAAAGCTCATCTGTAGACTAGCATTACTATCAATGTGCCTTCAGAGATTTAAGGCTGACCTCGTATTAATAATAAGTAACTTGATGGAATATAACTTACTGAATTTAAAATGATTGAATACTGTATTGATTCCTTCTATGTCCATATTTCTACCATTTTCTTACATCTTCCATGTGTTGAGTTGTCTAATTCAAGTACAATATATACTGGATCTATTCTTATATCATTTAAAATAATGAAACAATTGCTGTGTACTTTGAGAAATATAAAATGAACTTGTCAAGTGGTGGTATCAGTAATGAACTAGAACATGCCATTAAGTCAGTGTGCCTCATCACCTGCATCATCTAGGTAAATCTGGCAAAATTCAGGTTTTATTCACTGTTTCTCTCTCTCCCACTCTCCCCTACTTCCCCAACCCTCCTTGCTCTTCCCCCTCCTTTCCCCTCTCTCGTCTCTCCTACCCACCCCTCCCTTCTCATTTCAGTGAAATTGGAGCGATTTGAAATTCCAATCAAGGTGCGCTTAAGCCCCGAGCCCTGGACCCCTGAAACTGGCTTGGTCACTGATGCTTTCAAACTGAAAAGGAAGGAACTGAAGAACCATTACCTCAAAGACATTGAGCGAATGTATGGGGGCAAATAAAACACTGCTCTCTTATTTACAGTCTTGCAGGAGGTGGCCTGGTGGTTTTTCAGTTCTAGAGTTTTAAGCCTTGTTGAGCTGTTAGAATGTACAGTGTATCATTCTAAAGACATGGTAATAAAAACAAAAACCAAAAGTGATTAAAATAGTTGTTGAGTCTACTTTAACTTAGTTTTGCATAGTTCTAGTGAAGCCGAAATTGAAAAGTTATTTCCCTGTAGCTGTGTTATTAATTTTAGAGCAAAATTTCTGTTTTCAAAAATTAGCCTAAGAAGTACTTGTTTTGTTAAAGAAAAATATTTAATGTTGAACAAAATAAATTGGAGTTGGAGTAGAATGTAGTTTGAAGAAATTTGCAACTTCCAATGTCTATTGTCTTCCTAGTTCAGAAGATGCTTAAATATTAAGCATGACAAAAAAAAATACATATTAACACTACTCAAAGCAGAAGTGCTACAGGGCTTCAAAATTCTCTTCCAACCATTTATCTTGAATCATAATGGAATATACAGAATGAAATAATACCTTGGAAACCATTTTAAGATTCATAATTGTTTTGTAGGTTAGACATAGAATCATTGTAATATTGTGAATAATTACAGTGCCTGAAGTAAGAATATAAATGCACCAAAAAAAATCTAGTAATATATTTAAAATGAAATTGAACTGCTTTTTTGAAACTTGGAGGTCTGAAATCAGTAACTGTAATTATTGGAATGACTTAAGAGTAAAAGTACATCTTTAAAAATGCTGAAAATTGCCTTTCTATGTTTGTTCAAAATACAACTGAAACCAAGACTTAAAATGATAGAAAATTAATCCAATTTTAATAAGAAGCATTTTCTCTTTTAGAAAAGGGGATGAAATCATGAGTATTTAGAATTACCACCCTTGTACAGCACTGAACCTGGGAAACCTAGACTCTGAATTTATCTTTGATAACAGGGATTGATTTTAAAGTGTATTAAAGTACACTTGTAATTTAAGGTCTGTTTGCTGTTGCTGATTTGATTCTTGGTCAGTAATTTATATTTCAGAAAGCCTTTTATTTTGCTTTAATTTTAGCAAAGCGGGTTATGATAAATGACTTCCCCAATATCTTGTGTGGAATATATGAATGAATTAATTAACTTGGATGAGTTTTGGGAAGTTAAAGGGAAAAACACACTGTTACGACTTTTTTTCCTGTTTGTGACAAGAGTTTAGAAACTGGAAATGCTGGATTTGGGAGAAGGGAAGTTACTCTATAAGGGACTGATACTTGTGCAGTAACTTGGCATGTAGGCTTTTTTTATTTGAATCTTTAAAGTCTGGGATTATATATATCCCTGATGGATAGTCACACTTGAACCATAGTTACTGTAAAAAGCAAAATTCTTAATACTGTTATTCTTTGCACTTTTTTCTTAATCATTTTATATATATACATACATATATATATATATATATATATATATATATATATATATATATATATATATATATGTATTGCTTACATTGCTTTGTACAGATGTGGGCCACCACCGCAACAAAACACATTCTTTTTACTCTAGAATATTTATAAAGAAAATATTTAAATGTTATGTATATGGTGGTAAAAAGGAAAAAATCATCTGGTGTTGTTATAAGCAAGGATGAAGGTTTTTTGTAAAGAATGTTCAGTGTTCTGCAATGTAAAAGTTGAAGCAGGTTCTCCCTGAAGTTACATGTATGTGATTGTTCCCATTCTTCCCAACTTGCCTTCGGAGAACGAAAAACCATTCTTATCAAGTAGACTACTATTCAGCTCCTACTGTTCCTGGCCCACTGTTGATCCTTTACGGATGATGTCCTTAAACCTTTTCCATAGGTGACTTTCTCCCCCTTTTGGAATGGTGATTTTAAATGTGTGAGTGCATGCATACTCAGATATTTGCACCCTCACCCACTCCCATCTCCCCAAAGCTAGAACACTGCCAACTAATCTGTTGTAGAGGTCCTTTAGAAACGTGATTAACACTTAAGTTTGGGTGCTGCTATTTGTTTGCAAAAATCCAAATATTATCAAGGGACCAGGGAGATGCCACTACCCCGATTTTTCATCAAAAGATATACATGTTTCTGTAAACAGATCTTTCCATATTCATAGTGACTTTTCAAGTATTTGAGCCTAAAGATTTTGATCCTACATTTTTATACCTGTTTAAATCGTTCACTGTTACTATTACACATCAGCCATAAATACAGTTGTACTTAAAAATTCTGTACACTTAGGTACATTTCTAAGTCAAACACTTGTGACTTTTGCTTTAATTATATGAAAATATCTTGCCTCCTTGATATTTGTATTAATTCTTTTTTTTTTCCCAGAGTGGAGGTATAATTGTATCACTTTTTGGAACTGAGAAACAGATGAATGATTCAGAAAGTCAGACGTTAAGGAGAATAATGTTTCTTTGGTCATAAAGGCTTTCCTGATCGCATGTGACAAGTGTTTCTAGAGTAACAAATGAGAAAAGATTGTGTGGTATTTGGGATTTGGAGAGAAGTATTTTAATTTCAAATGTAGTTACAAATGAAAATGTATTCATATTTGTAATTTCTGTTAAAATGCACGATTGCAGGATTGTTACTTAGATTTCTGTGTTTATTCTTGATGAAAAGCTTTGTTTGTTCTTGTTTTTAAGTTTGCACTCGAATCTTAAGAAATAAATCCACCCATGTTATCATACCAATTTGTGCTTAATTATGTGCCGAGATAAAATCTGCAAGGTCGAAGAATTTTAGCCAAACTTTTAAACACATATTTCAAAAGTACTCATCTTTAGGTTTATGGAATTGCATTAAGCAGTTAACCTGGTTTGTATAAATCCCATCCATTAGTTTGGAGGATTTGAACCCAAAGCTGTTACTTACATACAGTTAGTAGAGTAGAACCCCTTTGTAGAGAGCACTGATACTGTGGGACAAAACATAGTTGTGTTGTGTTGATTATTAGTATGTGCTAATAAATGATAACTGTTACCTTTGGACTAATTAAAATTTAGGGAGAAATTAATTTATCTGAGTTATACAAAGGTGTATATAAAATAGTGTTCGAGCTCTGGAACCATTGCCTCAACTTATTTCCTGGCTTTGTCACTCACTAGCTGTGTGACTCCAGACACATTCATTAACATCCCTCTGCTGCCTTTTCTCCTTCCGGAAAAATGAGGTTGATTAATAATAGGATCTACCTCATAGTATGGTTGCGAGGGTAAAAATGAGTTAATCCATGTGAAGTGTTTAAAACATAGTAAGCATATGTTAGCTATTATCATCATCATTATTCATGGCAACATTCATCAGTCAGGTTGTTTAACATATTGGCTAGCACACTCAGGGCCTTAAAGGATTGCTGTCCCTGAAGACTTTGTGGAAAGAGTTCTGGATTTAGAGGTGAGAAGACCTGGGCTCATTCTATCACTAGTTATTGTAGCCATGGACAACTCTCATAATATCTCTTTAGCTTTAGTTTCTTCTTCCTGTGAAAGGAAGGAAGGAAGAAAAGAAGGAAGGAAGGAAAGAAAGAAAAGACTGGGCTTCAAAAAAGATGCTCTTTGCAAAAACGGAAAGATGAATGACAAAAGAGATAGGGAATGCTAATTGTAAGGTCCATCATATCTGGCTTTCATATTGTGAGTTTGCTGTCTCAAGGTGGTTTTTTGCTTGTTTTTTAATGATTCCCTCCATCTCAAGTTTCCTATAGGGATATGAGACTGTGAATGATGTTCAGTACAAGGAGATACTGTCACTCTAATGTTCTCTCTCTCTCTCTTTTTAAAAATCAAGATTGTGCACACATAATTTAAAGCAGAGCTTTCAACTTTTTTTTTTTAAAAACAATGATCCATAATGCTATGCATACACACTTATGTGTATATGAAATGATATTTTATGACAAGGTTTATGTGAAAAAATACTCATGCCCACTGACTTTCTATTTCATGTATTTAAATGCTGAAGTTGGAAATGTTCGGTATTTGTGCTCTGCATTACAGTGCCACTAGCCATGTGTGGCCATTGAGCATTTGAGATGTGGTTAGTGTGACTGAGGAACTGAATTTTTAATTTCATCTCCATGTTGGACAGCATGGTTCTAGAGAGTTTGCAAGCCACGATTTGGAAAGCACAGGTTGAAAGTCAGCTATCCTACAAAGTCCATGAAAGACAGCTGCCCCCTGCCCTCATCTTCCTGCCTCCTCTACCACAGTGGCCATAACTGTCGGCTTCCCTGGCCTTCTCCTGTTTGTGTGGGATCAGTTTTTCTTTTGCTTTGGTAGATTAGCTATTTCCTTTGACACTTGAAAACCTGAGAGATTTTGAGAAAATGAGATGTAGAACCAAGGTGCTTCTTGGAAGACACACCTAAGGGTATCAAGAATCAGAAATGAGCTCTCGTGGTGGGACTACTTGCAAGTACTAAACATCAACTGTACCTAATTCATAGTTTGACCTTGGGGTTGTAAGAAATCAATCCAACAAAAAGAGTCAAGAGACTCCTAGGGACACAAGGAAAGGGAAAAGAAGAGAATATGTTGACCTATCCATGTGACTGACTTTTGCAGCAGAATTACGAGGATTCTTTTGAACTCAGGTCTTTATTCTTGTGCCCAGCTTTTGGCAACTCATGGAGTTATAAGAAGCTCAGAATCAGACATACATATATGTATGTGTGTGTGTATACACACACACACACACACAGATATTACAGACATGTCCACATATATTTTCTTCTTTATGGACAACAGCTCTACCTTAGCTGTATCTTTGACATTCCTTAGGATAGGGCACTCCAATACCTACATTTAATTTGGGATGATGAGTTGTATGCATCAACACAGGAAAGTAGCAAGGTAGTTCCCAAGGGTGACAGGGAGAGGGACAGGGCCAGAGAGGAAAATAAGGATGCCTCCCTGTCTAGTGACTGTTTGAATCATAAATGTGAGTGAGCAATGCAGAGAGATGAGTTAAAATTTGTCAAATTTGATCCCCAGCCTTTCTCAAGGTTGCATCATTTCTAGTTCAGTTCTGCATTTCATTAGCCATCAGGATTCATGATGGTGAGAGAATTAACCTTTCTCCGGGAGTCCAAGTGAAGGAAAGGATGTGGACCCTTCTGTTTCATTTCAGCAGGAGTCTTTGTTTTCTCTGTAAGACGCCCCTTGGGCTCTCTTTGCTTGTGAATTCTTCCCCTTTGCTTATGATATAAACAGTCATTCTCTCGATCCCATGTCCTGGGGTTGTGGGATATCTTGGTTGGCCTTTAGTTGTACTCAGAGAAGAAAAACTCCCAAGTGGCCTGGAGCGGTGGGGATTCAGCATCCTGTCTCCAGGAGGAAGGCTGGATGACTTTATTCTCTTACAGCTTTGGGACTTTCTCTCTGAAGTTTTTAAAGATGGGTTGGGCACTGGACTTTCCTTAGATAGCAAAGCCATTTTTATTTTCAGGCCTTCCTGAGTTCCAATAAGATTTGTTTTGTCTTGAAACATGACACTTAAGAAGTACTTCTGAGCCCTCTCTTGTTTAGTATTGCTAGGTGCTTTAGGAGAGACAAAAATGATCTTGTGCTGTCAGCACACAGTATCAGACTCTGGGGGTGAATTAGAAGCTGAACTGTGGGTTGAAGACTCGAAGTATGTAGGAATTTGGGAAAGGCTGAGATCCTTTTAGGCTTCAGTTGCCTGGGGAAACTTCCTTGGGGCTTGCAGTCTGAGCCTAATGCTGAAGAGGCAAGAGTGACCCTGACCAACTTCTAGCTAATAACAAAGAATGCGTATTAATCGGCAGCAGCATCCCTTCCATGCCCATCAGCTCTCAAGGACAAAGTGGGGTGAGAGCAACAGGAATATCACGGGTCATGGTTTGAGATTCTCGACCAGAGATCTCCCAGAGATTCCAGGTGGGCCTGAGATACTGATGCCCTCTGCCCTTGGGGTGGCCAGAGCTCCCTGGCAGGCTGCTTTCTTATCCATTATCCAAGGGGGTCGTATATGTTATCTATGTCTGCTATATGATGAAAACAATTGGAAAGCTCTATTCTAGAGATACCTTCCTCTGGGAAGGCACTGCTAACTCATAGCCACACTGCTTTGTTTTCATCTCTGTAGCTCCAGGCAGACTGTCAGCTCTGGGAAGGTAGACAGGCTGTCTGTCTTGTTCACTGCTCTATCTCTCATGCCTGCCACTGTGTCTGGCACGTAGTACATCCTCAGCAAATATTTCTTGCAAGTCAAAACCACAACAAGCTATTAGCTCACAACTGTCAGGGTGGCTATTATCCAAAAGACAAGAACTAACAAGTGTCAGCAAGGATGTGGAGAAAAGGGAACATTTGTGTACTGTGGGTAGGAATGTAAATTGGTGCAGCCACTGTGGAAAACAGTATGGAGGTTCTCAAAAAACAGAACTATCATATGATCCAGTAATGAAGAAAATGAAAACACTAACTTGAAAGGATACATACATCCCCATGTTCACTGCAGCATTATTTACGATACCCAAGATACTGAAACAACATTGACGGGTGAATAAATAAAATGTGATATATATATATGTATATACATATATATTATATATATATAATATATATATTCAGCCATCAAAAAAAGGAATCTTGCCATATGCAACAACATGGATGGACTTTGAAACCATTGTGCTAAATGAAATAAGTCAGACAAAGACAAATACTGCATGATCTCACTTATATATGAAATCGAAAAAAAAACCTCGTAGATACAGAAAACATTGGTGTTTGTTGTGGGATGTGTAGGAGAAATGGGTGCAGGGGAGTCAAAGTACAAACTTCCAGTTATAAAATAAATAAGTCCTGGGGATGCAATGTACAGCATGGTGACTATAGTTAATAAGACTGTATTGCATATTTGTAAATTACTGAGGGAGTAGACCTTAAAAGTTCTGATAAGAAAAAAAATGTGTAAGTATGTATAGTGATGGATGTTACCTAGACTTATTGTGATGATCATTTCACAATGTATACAAATATCAAAGCATTATGTTGTCCTGTAACTAATTAATGCTATATGTCAATTATACCTCAATTAAAAAAAGAAAATATTTCATGAAGGAATGAATGAATGATAAAGTCTAGACCTTGAAGGATGAGTAAAATTCAGATAACATGGAAGAGTTAGGGTTTGCAAGGAAAAACAATATGAATTGAGTCAGTTGTGGTCATGGTGTGTGGCAGGCACAATTTGAAAAGCAGATGAGGGGCCCAGAACTGTTTGTTTTGAAGCAATGGGAAATTAGCAGGCTCCATCATGCCTAGTGAACATGGTATTGGATGAATAAAGAGCCACTGAAGCATTATTGCCCCCAAAACAAAGTCAAAATTAAAACAAATACGTGGTAGTTGACACAACTGGTCTTGATTTTTCTCTTAGCATCTAATTTCAAGTCAAGCTTTGCCTACCCACTGTGGGAACCAATTTCTCACTTGGACTGAGTCCTGATTCCAATAATTCCTAAATGTTCCCACATCGTCTTCCAGCTGAGAGGCCCTCACTGAAACCTCCAGCACCCCTGAGGCAAGGATGCTGTGCCAGCCCTCAGGATGCAGGGGTGAAGAGAGGTGAACTCTGTGGTTTCCCTTACCCATATGTTGCGGATATTGCTTTCCATGTGGAGAAAGGGTCCGAGTGGCTATTTCCTATTCAAAACAACTCAAGTGTCACATCCTCAGTGATGTCTGCTCTGAGTTCTCTGAGGTTGAGTTAAATGCCCCTCTTCTGGGCCCCCACAGCACCATACACTCATTGTTAATGGTAAAATAACCACCGCTGACATCATCGGACATTTAATATGTTCAAGGCATCATGCTAAGTGCTTTCCAAGCATTATCTTATTCAACCCTTGCCACAAAATCCTTTAGTGAGCGCTTTTATTATTATCTCCATTTTACAGAAGAGGAAACAGGCGCACAGAGAAGTTAAGTGACTGGTCAAGGTAACACAGCTGGTAGGTGGCCAAGCCAGAATGAAAATGGAAGTTGGTCTCAGGCTGGAGCTGCTGTTCTAAGCACCATGCTCTACAATTTGCCTCTAATATGGCCTTTACCACACGTTGTTGTAATGGTCTGACTACTCCCCGCCCCCTATAGTGTCAGCTCCATCACTGCTGGAAGCAAGTCTCATCTGGATCCCCTGCTCCTAAGGCAAGGCCGGCACAGAAATGGGCAATACACCGTTTGAACTGAAAGACATTCTGAATGAAGAAAAATGAAAACCCCAGGCTTCCACCAGATGGCGTTGTGGGAGTCCAAGAGAAAAGTGCCCTCTGGCCTCTTTCATTCTCACTCACTCCTTTCCCACAGAATACCCTTAGTCTCCACATTGTTTTCTTTCCCTTTCCAGAGAAGACTGAGTGGGCGGGAGAAACATTTTTTAAGATAATGTTTAGGCATGAATTGGCTTCAGTTTGACAATTTATGACCTTATGTTTTGGCTCCAAAGGGAAAGTTGTCCTTCCTCCACCCTCCTAGATTCATGGACTTCTTTCAAAAATCTCAAAGTGGTTTTCAGACTCTTGTCATTGTTAGAAAAGCTAGAAATAAAGTCCAAATTGCCCAAAGCATTAAAGGAGGCTGTGTCTCCACTGGAGTGGAAAGGCTACTGGGAGACTTGGATTCTGATGGCTCTGCTATTAACTACTGGGGGACTTCAGGCAAGTCCCTTCTCCTCTCTGGACCTCTGTATACTCAGCTGACTAACAAGAGGATTAGATGAATGAAGGCAGTAGCTCTTTATTTTTTCTGCTAGCATCTGGACAAAGGACATTATACAGCAGCATGATTGCATAGTGGTAATCAATTATGAAATCTGTTCAAGTCTCGGCTTGGCTACCTACAAGCTAGGTGACTTTGGGCAAGCTAACCTCTCTAGGCCTAAGTTTCCTCACCTGTATAAAGGTAATGATATTGTATGTAACTCACAGGGGTTTTGTAATGATTGAGTTAATGCATATAAAGTGCTTAACACAGTGCTCGGCACACATAAGCTTTCAGTAAAAGCTATTATCACATAGAGTTGACTCTCACATTTTAGCTACCTCATCTAGAGTTTGGATATACATTTAGTAGTCAGCGAAATGTGGGGGGGGGGCTTTAAATAATAAGCCACAGTCAGGCTTGGCCCTATTATAAGAGTAAATGCATGCCATGGGTACAAGACAAAGCTAAGTATGTGATTGAAGCAGAGAGCTGCAAAAGTAATCACAAAATTTTGGAATCCTCAGACATTACTGATGGTAGTGTAAAAAATATACAACTGCTTTGGGGAAAAAGTCTGGCAGTTTGTTACAAAACTAAGCTGCATCTTCCCTATGACCCTGCATTTCCACTCCTAGGGATTTACCCAAGGAAAAGGAAAACACATGTCCACAAAAGGACTTGTGTAAGAACATTCATAGCAACTTTACTTCTAATAGATAGAAACTGGAAACAACCCAAGTGTTCATCAGTAGGAGAATGGATAATGAATGGATAATCGATAAACACTCATACTGTCACACGATGGAGCACTACTCAGCGATAAAAAGGGACAAACTACAGGTCCCTGCAACAACATGGATGATTCTTCAAAACATCAGGCTGAGTAAAAGAAGTCTTATACAAGACTTCATACTATATGATTCTATTTATATGAAAGTTCTGTAAAAGGTGAAACTAATCAATGATGGAGAAAATTCAAAACAGTAGTTGCCTCTGGGGGTAAAGAGAGGAGATTGCCTGGGGAGGGGTGAGAGGAAACTTTCCTGAGTTGTGGTAATGTTCTATATCTTAGTAGGGGGCTGAGTTACAGTTACCTTTGTCAAAACTCAGCAAACAGGGCGGGGAGGGTATAGCTTGAGAGGTAGAGTGCGAGTTTAGCATGTACAACGTCCCAGGTACAATCCCCAGAGTACCTCCTCTAAAAACAAGCCTCATTACCTCCCTCACACCCCCCAAAAAAACCTTAAAAATCTCAGTGAATGTACAGTTAATGTCTGTGTATTTCATCAAACACATATTTTACCTCAAAAGGAAAACAAAAGAATAATAAGCAAATATTGAACTCGAGTTAAGGATAGGTATGTAGAAAGTGTTTAGGAGTGAAGTGTACTGATGCCTACAACTTTAAAAAGAAAAAAAAGACACTGGATAGACAGATGGATAGGTGAGGGATGGAAAAAACCAGTATACAGCAAAACATTAGTGATAGCATCTGGCTTGTAAGTAGCAAGGCACTGTTGGAAAATTCTTTCAACTTTGTTATATATTTGCAATTTTGCATAATAATTTACTTTGGGAAAAAGTCTATCCACAGAGTTCCATATCCTGAATGGACTGAATTTTTTTTTCAAACTTAAAAGTCTTAGTTGGAGGAAGTGTCAGACTTAGGTAAATATTTCTAGATCACCTACTATGTGCCAGTCACTGTGCCAAGCTAGGTGGGGAATATGAAGAGGAGGGATATAGCACTTGCCTTAAAAAGGATTGCTGGACCATCTGACAAACACACATATCACCGTTATCCTGTGCTGTGGGGTTGCTAAGGACAAACAGTGGAATTTCATCTAGTTGAAAAAGTGTCTTAAATGTTCTCCCCACCAAAAAGAAATGATCATTAATGTGATGTGACAGAGGCATTGGCTAATGGTACGGTGATAATAATATTGCAATATAAGTGTATCAAATCAACATATTTGACACCTCAAACTTACACAATGTTATATATCAATTATATCTCAATAAAAATTAATTTGTAAAAAAAATAGGAAAGGTTTCTGGCATTGCAGACATGTTGGGATGTTGGGTAGTTATTGCTGCAAACATGCCTAGAAGGCAACTTCAAGCCAGAGCACAGAGAGTCTTGAAGGCAACACTAAAGTGATCATTTGTCAATCCAATGAGACCCATTCAGAATTCTGAGCCAAGTGGCATCCTTAGAAAACTATTGCAGTCAATATCCTTGCTTTAGAGGAGTTGGCAGGCAAGGGAGCTTTTTATGTACCTGCCATGAACACAGGAAGGAGTGGAGGTATCCATAGAGAGGAAGGAGGTTCAGAATGACCCAGGACAGCTCTGAAGTCCAAGAAGATGAGATCTTGGTTTCATCTTCTGGCAAACGGGAAGCTATTTAGTCTGTGCCCCTCTCCTACTTCTATGCCCCATGATGTTGTGGCTCTGGAAGGCTATACTGGTTGTTTACAGCCCAGCATCTAATCTGATTGTTTGCTAGTCCATTCTGATTGGTCAGTGCCCAAGACATAGTGCTGTTAAATATTTTTGATATCAACTCTACTCACCTCATAGAGTTGCGGTAAGGTTCATTAATATAATGTATGTAATATGCCTAGCATGTGCTAGGCATTGGATAAATGAGGTCAGGGGCCATACTGAATGCTCTAGAATGTGGCCTGGATATATGGTGACCTTGGCACAAGCCCACCAACATCCCCAAGAAATCCCTAAAGTAGGCACTGGAAACCCCTGAGGTCCATTCCAACCCACAAATATTGATCCTTATCAAATCTCGGTACCCATCCCTCCAAATATTGCACATATTCCCTTGGAACAACTGAGAAGCCCCAGTTGGACCCAGAAACTATTCCATTTAGTTACCTTCCTCTTTTGAGAATGGACCTACCATGGTACCTGTGGCAGGCGACACCCCCAAGACGGCGCTGCTAGAAGCAGGTAGGGCAGGTTGCAACAACAGTGAGCTCAGGCCACCAGGAACCTTCCTTTTTCAAACGAGGCTTTGAACTCTAGTGCTTAAAGCTTGGGTCCAGAGTCAAAATTCTCTCCAAACCAGAATTCTGGCTGGCTTTCATGCCCACTGCTCATCCCGCTCCAGATCCTGGCACTCTCTGCTCTCCCCCAGCTCGCAAAGAAGTAGCCATGAGCATTCAAAGCCAGACAGTTCGCCAGTGTGACTTGTTCTCGGATGTGTCTCTAGGACCCAGCACAGTGCCTTGCATGTCACATGCAATAAATAATTGTTGAATGAATGAATGAACAAATGATTCTTTTTTGGTCTATAGTTGGTGCTTCTCTCGTTGGTCCTTCTTTCCGCCCCTCCCTCAGAGCCCATTGTGGCTTTGCCAGCCTCCTGGACTCCAGCAGTGCTGACCATCTGTGCCTGTCCTTTGGCAACTGGCCAAATTCAACTCAGTTCAATTCAACCAACTTCCATGGAGCCGCACTATTGGCAGGAAGCGCGCACAGTCTCAGGGAATGGCGAAAGCATTTCCTAGCCCATGGCGCCTCAATTGTACTTTTAAAACAACCTTGGCATGGAGGAGAACCTTTTCCAAGACTTTTTGAAACGTCTAAATACATGATTATAAATTACTTCCCTTTGTCCACACACTTGATTACCATTCAGGAAGTAAGTGAGTTCTGGGCAATAGATTAAACAGATGATTATGTGACAGGTATGGGGCAGTCATAGATGGGGGTGGAAAGCTGGGGAGGAATGAGACTCAATCCTTGTCTGATGGATTTGCAATTTCATTAAGTGCAGTGGGGAAAAGGGGGTTGGCATCTCAGCCATTCAGGGCTGGCCTGGGACGGGGATTTGAAGGGATGTCCAGCAGCCCCTTGGGTGAAAAGAAAGCTAGAATCCCCCCACACACACCTGTTGTTTTTTTCTGAGGGTTGGGCCTTTTTAAATTTTATGACTAGTCTCCATTCCTGTTTCCGCCCCCTTCTCCACATCTCCTGCTCTGTAAATTTGCAGTTTGCTTTCTCTATGGTAATTATTTCTTTTAATAGAATTGGAATTCGCCTTGTATGTGTTCATTAAAACATTATTTTTAATAGCAAGAACCCGGAAATAATCAGAAATCTTTCAATAAGAGCTAATTTAAATATATAATGGCAGCTCCATCATCTGGAATCCTGTCTAGACAATAAAACAAGGTTATAAAAAATAGTAATTGACATGGGAAAAAATTCCCAATAGAGTGTTAAGTGAAAAAGATAGGGTACAAAACAATGATGGATGGTGTGTGTGTGTGTGTGTCGGCATGCGTGGTCATTTTTTTCTTGGTGCTTTTCTGTGTTTTCCAAATTTTCTGTACTGAATCCTGCAGCCCGAGTCAGGGCAACAACAGTAGGGACAGATCGTAAGTACTCTGAGAGCACGGATAGGGGTATCAAGCAAGGCTTCCTTCTGCCAGTGTATTTTGAGGAAGGTGAAAGGCACGAAGAATTGGAGAGGGACTCTGGGAATATGCTGTTTTTCAAGTGCAAAGGGAAGGAGATGGTGTCTTTTGGTGGGGAGGACGTCAGGCCCACCAAAGACGATTGGGCTCCATTAGGGAAGCCATGGGAGAGCATCTCCAGATTTCTAAACAAAGGGGTGAATGGCTAGAAGTGGTTTTGGTGGAGAATTAGTCTAGCCATGGCAGGGTGCACTGGATGTTAGGCAGGGAGACAGGAGACTCTCAGTTTGCATATTTGACCTGAAGTAATGAGAGCTTGGATTAAGCTCGTGGCAATAAAACCAGAAAGGAAGGAGCAGATGGATCTGAGAGACGTTCTTTCTTAAGAATCAGAGCTAGAGATTCAAATTTGGCTCAATATATGCCAGGTGGTAGGTGAAACCATGTAAGGAGACACTTTCCAAGGAAATGGATTTTAAGAGAGAATAGTGGAGGATTGAGTCTTCAGGAATTCCAACAGTTAATGGGAGGAGGAATGAAGAGGAGCCAGCAAAGGAGACAGAGAATTATGGGTCAGAGAGATAAGAAGGGAAACTTGAGAATGCCATGCCATGAGCGCCAAGGGCAGGACAGTTACAGGAAGGAGTGGGTGGTTGATGGTATCGAATTCATCCTTGAGGTCAAAGATGAGGTCAAACTGAGGAGAGACCCTTAAATTAGGCTGGGAGGTCGTTGGTGAACTTACTTACAGAGAGTGGTTTTGGCAGAAAGCGCTGATTCTAGAAGGTTCCAGGGAAGGGAGAAATGGAGGCAGCTCATGGATGCCACCCATGGGACAACAGTGACACGTTACAACTGAGAAGAACAAGGTTAAACTTTATTCTTCTTGTCCTGCAACTTAACCACTTGAATCGACTAGCTCAGAAATCTGTTGAAAGTACAAGTTTAAATGATGATTTTTGTGCTGCAGTGAAGAGATTTCTTCCTCCCACTCTCCAAAACAAAAAAAACACCTAGAGATTTCTGGGAATCCTCTAACAGATCAGAAGAGTCTTTGAACTTAACAGTCCTGTCCTTAAGTTGGTACTGCTTTGAGAATTCCCTAGCTGTGTCCTCTGGCATTAGTCACACCAGGTCACTTTAACATTTCTTTCCTGAGCCCTTCTAAAGTGAGGACATTGAGGCAAGGTGATTAGGAGGGAGCCAGGGGTCAGGGTCACGTGGAATGTCTCTAAAAGTTATACAGAGGTTGTTAAGCAAGGCTCTGTTTGAGACCCTGGATATAGTTTGGTACCAACCTCCCTCCAACGCACAGAACGCTACAGACCCCGAGTGGATGGTGGGCTGATGGGTGGCTGGGGCAGAGGCATCAGAAAACCTTCTTTTTTAACCCATGGTACCTGAAGATTGAATGGCCCCTGGACTGAATGGTCTTGAACAGGCAGCTAGATAGACTTTTCTTTCATTCCTTCTATTCTCACTTGGCAATCATATACAACCAGACCTGACCAGCTCTACCTCATTTTCCCCCCTACTCACTGTCTACACATCATCCTTTGAGTACTTTCCCTTTGTGAATTTGACCTACTACAGATGATCTCTGTCTTAGTGCCTTGTTTTCCCCTAAAAGAAGATACCCTCTGAGAAAAAAATGGCTACCCTATGAGCCAACAGGGCCTAGATCTGTTACCAAGCCCTGGAGAGGCACAGAGTTGAGTATCTGCCTAATTTGATGTAGAAGTAAGCATATTCTCTAGAACTGGCACATTTCAGATCCTGAGACATCTATAGAATGTAGCCAAAGGGCCTTATAAACATCCCTGCTCCTTGTAATGGAAGAACTTGGTTGCATTTCTGGGAAGATGGCTTACCCAAGGAAAACAGGGTCACATCATGGATGGTACACTCCCATGCTAAGATGTGTAGGCCCCCCTGGAAATGTGATAGGAGATCAAAGCAGGGGTACTTCCCAGGAGGCTGGGGTATTATCAGAAACCTTTTTGGAAGCCCAGGGCATCCTACTCTGCTTCCGTCACCAAATTTGTCTTCAGCGTCTTCTGAATAAGATGCTCACCTCGGTCCATCGGAATCAATGAGGGCTGGAAAGATAGGCCAACGTCCTTGTCTATGGGAGTAATCACCCGCCCTAAGGATGTGGACCAGTGGTCTTGGCTGCCACGTTCCGTGAGAGCTGATGGAACCCCGGCTCAGGGACCGCCTTGGGGGGCCAGATGCTGTATCTGGGCCAAAGCCGGGCCTGCAGGGCAGGTGGCCAGAGCTTGGAAGGAATTCTCTTCCGCAGCCCGGGGTCCAGGCTTGGCCCCAGCGAGCCGCCCTGCCAGCCTCTGCCGCCCGGGGCCTCGCGCATTCCGCGCCCCCGCCCCCTCCACCCCTCTCTCGGCCTCGCCCCCTCCCTCGTCCCCTTCTCCTCCCCCGTCCCCTTCTCCTCCCCCCACCAGCTGTCCCCTTCCCCCGGGGCGGCGAGACAGCCGGAGCCTGGGAAGAGGCGGCCTCGGGCCGGAGGGGGCGTGGTGGGGAAGGGGAGGAGGCGCAGGGGTGAGGGGATAAGGAGGGCCGGGCGGGGAGGCCCCCCAGCCACTGTACCGCCCGCCCCGGAGCCTGGTGCTGCCGCCGCCGCCGCCGCCGCCGCCGCCGCTTGCCCACACCCCCTCGGCCCGGCACGGGGGCAAGGTCAGCAGCGACCTGGAGCCGCCGTGTCACTCCCCGACAGCCATGAACTGCAGCGAGAGCCAGCGGCTGCGGACCCTGCTGAGCCGCCTGCTGCTCGAGCTGCACCATCGGGGCAACGCCAGCAGCCTGGGCGCTGGCCCCGGCCCCGGCCCGAGCATGGGCATGGGGGTCGTGCCCGATCCCTTCGTGGGCCGCGAGGTGACCAGCGCCAAGGGCGACGACGCTTATCTCTACATCCTGCTCATCATGATCTTCTACGCCTGCCTGGCCGGAGGCCTCATCCTGGCCTACACTCGCTCCCGCAAGCTCGTCGAGGCCAAGGACGAGCCGGCGCAGGCCTGCGCCCAGCACGAGTGGGTCCCGGGAGGCGCCCCGGCCGCCGCCGACGCCGAGACTGCGGCCGGCTCGCCCACGGCGGGCCGCCGTCAGCTCGACCCCTCCGGGCTGCCGGCCCCGGCTGCCGTCCAGGGCACCGAAGGGGTCTAGAACCGCAGCCCCAGCTCGATGCCTCGCTCGCGCTCTCCTCATCTCATCCCTGGGCGCGGCACCGCCTTGCCGCCTTTTCCTCTCCTCCCCTCCCCAGGCTCGCCTCACCTGAGGCCCAGACAGCGCTGAGAGGCCAGGAGACCTTGTCTTGAAGGCCCTGGAAGAAGCACCAGCCTACCCGCTCCCAGCCACCCTCTCCCTCCTCTCCCCCCTCTGCCCCCACCCAACCCCCGCACATCCCACTGCACTAAACTGCCTCTGCTCTCTTGTCTTCAGACAGCCCTGACACCACGCTCCAGCCCTCTGGGAACTGAATCCAACACGTCCAACACTTGGCATTGAACTGAAGCAATGAAGTCTATTCCAGCTCTGGGCCGTCTAACTGGCAGCTGCTCCGGGGTCTGCCAGGGACTGCTCACTCTGCAGAGCCAACGGGCTGGCTGTCAGTGCCAGGCCGGCTGTGGCAGCTCCAGCTTCCTGTTGCCTTAGGGACAGAGACAAAGACAATGAAGAGACCTCAGACATCTTTTCCCTCCCTCCCTCCCTCTTTCAGCCGGGAGCTAACAGGACACTGGGACCAGTCTGTGGCATAGAATGGACTTAATGGGGACTGGAGGTGGAGGGGGGCTCAAAAGGGAGGGGAAGACCTGTGACCTCAACTGTATAGTTTTCTTGCATCCATTTGTCATCCCAAAGGTAACTTGCCTGATTTTAAGTAGCTCTGCCATCTTCTGCCGTGGGTAAACATTGCTAAGCATCTTACCCCAGTACTTCCAAATGCCTCTCCTGTATTGATTCAGTTGTTATGGCAGCTGTCTGTTTCATCCGTGAAACGTGAGGCTCAGACGACTGTAACCTGGGGAATGACAGAGGCAGGTAATAAAGGTCGTTTCAACAATAACCTAAGACTCTTTTCTCAAAGATCGCAGCCTTGAGACCCAGCACTATTTAGAGGAGGAATCCCTTTTGCTTTTGGAATCAATGTTTAGATTTGGGAGGTGGATTGTTGTGATACTTATATCTATAAATCTCGTTCCAATTCAATAGATGTCACTGTGGGTGAAGAAAAGCTTTACATATGGCTGAATGGGTTGTTTTTTCAAGGCTTTCCAAGTTACAACTGCTTTATTACCTCTTCTCATTTTCCCCTTAATTCTGAAGCACTTTCAAATATCACAGTGCTAAATAAGGATCTCCCACTTTCCTTTTGCAGTTTTTCAGGATACACATAAAAAAAAAAACTCTCATGCCCATCATATTGGCTTTTATCAAAGTAAATTTTTAGAAGCCATCTTCATAACTCTCTCAGAGAAGTGTCTTATTAAAAGAGAAAAAGCCACCAAACAGTGTATATCTTAAGTTAGAGAGAAGATGCTTGAACTAAGTTATCTTAACCAATGATGGGTAAGTGGTGTAGGTTTATTGATTTATTTTCCTTCCCTGAAGGTCATCAGAAACTTGTTTGCTTAGGGTTTAAATGCTTATACCTGATGATGGCTGTTTGGGCTTCATCAAACACACATAAAATCACTTCTTAGCATTGAGCCGACTTGCTTCAATACAGCTGGTTTCTCCGTAATAGCAGGACAAAGATATCATGGGTTACTTAAATGCACTGATAATACACCAACCTCATTCAAGTCACTGGTTTTGACCTTGCGGCCCATCTGGCATTTTACTGGAGCTATTAATAAGTTAAATGAACTTACTTTCATTCCCAGGATTCACTCTTTGAAAGGTATACTGGCCTTGCCCCATAGGTTCCTCTCCAGCCCTAGTTCCAACCCTAAAGTCACCACCTCTCCTTGAAGGTGGGGGCTAGGATTGGGCAGCGGTCCAAGACAATGAGAGGAAGAAAGGTGATGCTGTGAGAGCCATGCTAGGGCCAGGCAAGGAAGCCTAAGTGGGATGCGGAGGGATGGCACAGATACCCAGCCATGCCAGGGGCATGTAGGGCAGGGGACAGTCCCCAACATTGTATTTCAGGTACAACAATTCCCCTTATTTATCTGGCATAACTGGGGACACAAGGTTGTTTGATAATGAAGCATAATCACTGCTTTAGGTGTTGAAATTGCATAAACATTTGTCCTTTTTTCATAGATATTAAAAAAATATATACTTCCCCCCACCAAAAATAAATGGCAGCTGGGAGCAGTTGGGACAAGGTGCGTAATAAGCATGAATGTGCCGGCTGTGGGAAACAAATCCCACCACCAAAATATTCCTACTTTTAAACACATTTTAACCTTCTGATGATGATGAGGGTCCTCATTAAGCACATGTAGGGAAGAGTAGCCACACAGTTCTCCCAGTGGGAGAAGTGAGCTGGAGGGGGAGGGTGATTTGCTTTACTGCCCAGTCACTTTTCCCAAACGCTTTCAGGGTTGCAGCTGTGTCCCAGAATATGAAGTTTCCCAGAAGCCTGGACACTCCACTGTCTAGCCGCCAGTGGGGGTGTCAGCAGCATGAAAGCAATCACACTGTGGTCAGCAAGAAATAGCAAGAAGAAAGGAAAACCAGTGGCCTGATCAGCCCCCCAGTTTTAATAATGTGTTCCTGAATAGCAGGAGCTGACTGTACAGATTGGGAAAATGTTAGCCTTCTCCTGAATGTGATTCTAATCAATTAGAGTGATTTTTTTCCCAAACCTTCCCTCCCGCCAGCAGTCTACATCTCCCTTCTGTGTAAGCAGGTCCCATTACAGTTCAGGTTCAGATCTTTGCTCCATAATAATAATGAAGAAGAAGAACCACACTTCCTTAATTGTCACTTGTGGCTTTCAGTAAAGTGGGGCTAGGTGACGTTTTGAGTTCCAATGTCTGGAAGTGCTTATCAACAGCACAAAAATAAACAGAAGTTTTTCCCATTACAGACATAATTTTGGGTTGTCCATTCAGTTTTCTAGAGGGATGTAAACGGGGTCTTTCATCTGTTTGTAGTTACAGTTTTCTCCTTTTTTTAAAAAACAAGGAGGAGGGTATAGCTCAAGTGGTAAAGTGCATGCTTAGCATCCATGAGGTCCTGGGTTCAATCCCCAGTACCTCCTCCAAAAATAAATAAATAAAAACACCTTCATTGTGGTATGATCCTGTACAGTAAACTACACATATTTCAGAAGTACAATTTGATGAATTTTGATAGATGTATGCACCAGTGAAACCACCACCACGATCAAGTAGCTAACATTTCCATCACTCCTCAAGAGATGCAAATTTCAAATTCCCAATTTATCCCTTCCCACCCCGTTTACCCTCTGTGTAGTTACCATCTTCTCCTTTTCAATTTGCCACTTCCTTTAGAAACCAAAGATCTGCACATGATTTGTATCAACAAGAGAAAAGGGACTGGGGCTGCTTTCCAAACAATGTCACCTGGACAGCCAAAGCCAATGCACTGTGGCGTTGCGAAGAGAGCCCAGGATGAGAAGTAGGAGAACTGGAGTTCAGCCCTGGCTTTGCCACTTAACGGGCTTTGTTTCTCTGGGTGGGCTGCTTAACCTCTCTGGGTCCATCTCCATAGCTGTGGGGATTTGAGGATCGAGTGAGATAATATATGGGAAAGAAGAAGCACAGCAGAAGTACAAGGTGCAATGTTTATGTTTTCCTTTTCCTTCCTTGGGGGAGTGCCCTTGGACAGTTGGGTGGGGCAAGAGGAGGAGAGAAATTCTCTACCGCATAGGTCTACTCTTTTGCTCAAAGAAGAGGATTGCAGAGACTTGGCCACTAGCTCCCAGATTTCTGAGCCTATTTCCCCCATTCTGAGGATCTTGGATGACTAGTAATCTGTGCATAACTGTCTCACCAACCTACTCTACTCTTTTTTACCTGTAGGCTTGCAAGTGCCCTTTTTTAAAAAAAAAAACAATAAATACTGTATTTTCAGGGCTCCACCAGGACTGGTGTCTAGACCTTGAAGACAGAGGTCACGGATTGAGAGAGGGCATAAAAGAAGAGAAGGAAGGGAAAGAATCACAGGCTGTGGGCTTCATGAGGGAGGGAGGAAGAAGAGCAATCTAGAATGTTTTGTGAAGTTAAGGGAGCATGAACAAGGTGAATAGATTAGAGTGGTCAATAAACAAGCCTAGATGAACTTGGACTACCCATCAGAATGGCTTTGGGAGAAGAAGTTGGGTGGAAAATCACTTTTCAGCCTCCTTTGTTACTTAACCTATGCTACAGCTTATCCAGGAAGACAAATAATGTGATTAAGGCAATTCTTCTTTCTGCCTAGGGACCAGGTGACCCCACCAGCGCCTCAGCTGTGCTCTTTTAAATTGAGTGAAAGATTCTTTATATTCTATAATGCTTTGCAATTTTCAAAAGTTTTACATACATGGATTCGTATAGTCCCATAGTAACCCCCTTTCCCTCCAACCCCTGTATTCCCCCTCCCCGTCTCCCCACTGGTAACCGATAGTTTGTTCTCTATATCTGAGTCTCATCAGCTGTGTTTTCAGGGGGGCGAGGTCTTGGTAAAAGCCGCAGCCTGGTCCTCTTCCTCTGAAGAGAATATAGTCAGAGCAACAGGGCGATAGTTCAGATACATTTCTTTAAAACTTGTGGTAAACCACAGATAACATAAAATTCACCACCTTAGTCATTTTTAAAAGTGTACAGTTCAGTAGTGTTAAGTACATCCATATTGTTTTTGTGACAGTGCCCTTTTAAGTCAGAGGAAAAGGCAAGCAGCTAAATTATATAGAAGCAGCAGGGGTTAATTGTTTGCTTCAGATGACTCCCCCTCTAGGTTATTCACATTTTATACTGGACCCCTCAGGACAATGTAAAGGTGAAATCCAGAAAGAATCTCGAGTTATGGACTTCAGTGGAATCTGGAAGGAGAGATATCTTGAAATGTCTATGCACATCAGGGAGGATGCTTGGGGGAGACGTGTACTGGACTTCCCACAACTTCTCAAGTCACATCCTGCTCCTACTGCCAGATGCCCTTAGAACCCTGGGGAGGACCAGGGTGGTCATGAATGACCAGATTTCAGTACAAATTTGCTACATTTCCACATTCCTGACCCACAAGATGTCCATTTGTGAAAACCCTTCAGGTCTCTGGAAGGACAAGGGGCCTCCCCTTGGCCCTATTAGGATCTAGATGTGATCTAGTGAGGGCTGCAGCTCCACAGGCCTGGGATAAAAAGAATGGAGACCAGGGAGCACATTAATTTTATTCCTCTTCTTGTGGGGCCACTCTTCTGGGGACACCATGGTCGGGACCAGCCCTTGGCAAAACTGTGGGATTGGTGTTTATCTCATTCCCCCTTCCTGTTCCAAACTTCCCCTTGCCATTCCCAGTCCCAGTCCGCCAGAATTGTTTCTTCCTTACTGCCAGGGTCCAATGATCTTATTCATTTACATCTAATCTGCTATTCATCCCAGCGATGATCCAAAGAATGTATCTTTAATGGTGGCTTTCAGATACCAGCTGAGGTACAGCAGTATAAGGGGGGATTGTCCTAGGACCCTCAAATCTGATTTGGGTAAGGCAGTTCTGGCAGTCCCATCATTGTAGTAAGCTCAAAAAGAGAACTTTGGCTCTTTATTTATCACCACTCCTTCTGGAGGATGTTCAGAAGACTGCACCCTCTAGCCATCTAGGAGCGTACCTACATTTCCATGCCAGTCTCCTGGGGTAGAAGGCGGATGGGTGCAGGGATGGGAGTAACTGGGACAGGAAGAAGGGTGAGGAACCCTTGGCCTGCTCCCCAGTTATATCTCTGTGCATTGGAAGACTAACTTAGCAAACAGGACACCAGAGAGGAATGGCTGAGGTAAGTGAGAAAAGAAATATTAAGATGGATCCCTTGAGAACCATAAGAATGAAGTTACTATCATTTTTTCTGCCATCACCCTATACATCTGTACCAAACCAAGGCCATAGCCAAATGACAAGTCCTGCTTGGTGGAAGCTGCTCTGGAATCAGCTGGGTTAGTCTGAATCCCAGTCCCAAGTAACTGGCACCATCCCTCAGAGGATTGGGCTTTCCCTCTAGCAAGTCTCAGGGGCTGGAAGTTCAAGAGCCCCCATCTTTAGACTTTCTCCATCATCCAATAAAGTAGGATAGTGTAGTGCATAAGGTATGGGCTCTAGAGCCAGACTGCCTGGGTCTACTTCTATGGTCTGCTTTTCATCAGTTGAGTAATGTCAAGAACATGACTTGACTTTCTCTAAGCTTCCTTTCTTCATTTGTAAAATGGATGTAAGAACTAATACCTACTTCCCAGGGTTGTTGTGAAGATTGAATAGTTAACATGGTGCCTGGTTCAGGGAAAAGGTTCATCAGTGGTAGCTTCTAATCCTACCCCAATACATGTAAGGTTGTCACTTACACCCCACCAGCAAAACTACTTTGTCATGTTCACCAATAGCCTGCATGTTGCTGAATCAAATGCTCAACTCTCAGTCTTCATTTTCCATGACACTTAGCAGCATTTAGTGCAATCCAATCACTCCTTCCTTGAAGCTTTTTTTCTTGACTTCCGAACACCTTAGTCTCTTGGTTTGCCTCCTTCTTCACCAATCCCTTTTCTTCTTAGTCTCCTTGGCTGGTTCCTCCTCATCCCCTCAACCTCTCAATGTTGAGTTGCCCAAGGCTCCATTCTGGGACTTCTTCTCTTCTCCATCTATTCTCTCTCCCTTGGTGATGTCGACTAGTCTCATGCAAAAGAATCATCTTCATAAATACCATCTTTACAATGATGATTCCCAAATATACATTTTAAATCCCTGAAACCCCAATTCTGAGCTCCAGGCTTTCATGTCTGACTACCTACTTAACATCTCTACCTGAGTATCTCTACCTGTCTCAAAGTTTATGTGGCCAAATCAGAGTATTTGAGTCCCTTCCTCCAAAATTTACTCCTCCAGTTGAAAAAAAAAATGTTTCCTGCCATCTGGGAACTGGTCTGACATTTACATCTAAGCCTCACTGTTGGTTAGAAGCTGGCCTGGTGTTCACAGGTAAGCTATGTTCTCCTGTGGGAGAGAAATAATCTCACAGAACAGCCACATCAGACTAGTCTAATGACAAGACAAAGCATGTTTCTGTGACCATAATGGAATGAGACCAAACAAGGTTATTTTATAATGTTATCTAAGTACAGACAAAAACAAGGTTACTGTGAAACTCACAAAGTACTAAACATCCTCTAACAGTCAATTTGAGTGACTACTACTTCTCTACCCATTACAGCTTTGGTCTTGTTCTAGCTTTCCTTCATTCTAGATAAGACTTATTAAGGCATCCAATCATAGAATTACCCTCTCTTCCTAATAGCATCCAATCCACAGTGAACACTTGCTTCCTTGGACCTTCCTTAAAAATACCCAACATAAGCTCCAATCCAATAACCAGTCCTTTCTAACACTTCTTACACTTCTTACTTAGATACCCATGGTTCACCATGGTGTGCATTCTCCCTTCCGGACACGAGTAATACAGCCAACTTTTTCAACTACAGGTTTGTTCCTGGTGGTCTTTGGCTGGAGAGCATTAACACATTAATCCTCCTCCTTTTGGGTAAATCATTAGGCCAAAACAGGAGTCATATTGACTCTGCTCTTTCTCTCACCCTTCCGCATTCAATTTAAGAGTGAAGTGCTTTCAACTCTACTTCCAAAAGGGATTGTACATATGACAACTTCTTGTAATCCCCTCTTCTACCACCCTAGTCTACACCCCCATCGTTTCTTACCTGGACTAATGTAACACTTCCTATCTGGTCCTCTTGCCTTTACCCTTGCCCTCCTGCAGTCAGTTCTTTACACAACAGCCAGAGCAATATTAAAGCATAAAGCAGATCATGTTCCATCTCTACTTAAGGCCCTCCATTGGATTACCCATCCAATTAGAATACAATTTCAACTCTTCACTGTGATCTACAAGACCCCATGCAATCTGACCCTTGCCGTCTCTAAAACTCATTTTCTGATACTTTTCACTCTTGCTCACTAAATTCAAGTTACACTAGTCTTCTTGCTGTTCCTTGAACACATCGAGCTCATTCCTGCCTCAGAGGCTTTGCACGTCCTGTTTCCTCTGCTTGGAATATTCTTCCTTTACATCTTCTCAAGACTATTTCCTTCTTATCATTCAGGTCTCAGCCCAAATGCCACTTCCCCAGAGACTTTCCTTGACCATCCTATCTAGGTTGCTCCTTTCTCCCTGCCCCCAACCTATTCTCTATTCCATTACCCTGTTTATTTTAACTTCACAGCACAAAGCGCTGTCTAAAATTATTGTTTTGTTTACTTACTAGTTTATTGTCGATCTTTGCCATGTAAACTGTAAGTTCCATGAAGGCAGGAATTTTTAGGTCAATTTTTTTAACATTTAAATTTATTTTTGTAACTTTTTGAGGTATAATTACATTAAAAAGTGCACACATTTAAAATATATAACCTTGGTTGATTTTGGCCTTTGTATACACACGTGTGCAATCATCTCCAAAATCAAGTTAATGAACACATCCGTCACACACAAAGTTTCCTTGTGATCCTTTCTGCCTTCTTCCTACTGGTCTAGACAATCAATGATCTGCTTTTTGTCGCTATTGATACATTTGCATTTTCTAGAATTCTATTTGAATGTAATCATGCAGTATGCACTTCTTTTACTCAGCATATTGATTTTGAGACTCACCCACGTTGTTGCATGTATCAAGAGTTTGTTTCTCCTTATTACTGAGTCATTATAGAAATGTATCACAGTTTATCCATTCACCTGTTGAAGGATATCTGGGTTGTTTCCAGCTTTTCACAATGATGAACAAAGCTTCAATTAACATCTGTGTACAAGTCTTTGTGTGGATATCTGTTGAATGCAGGGATTTTGTGTGTCTGGTTCTTTGCAGCATCTTCCATGCCAGGCACCTGTATGATATTTACACAGCATGTGATGCTTAAGTATCTTTTGAATGAATAGGTGAGCCTTCCTTTTTAGCCCAGGTTTGTGGATATTTCCACTGTTCCTGTGCCTACCCTAGAATCCTTCACCACCACAACTTTTGTCCTCTTCCTGCCTTTCCAATCTGCAGCCCTGGGTGACCCCCTGAAGGTGAGTGTTTCCACTCTTGGCTTGTTGGAGAAACCCTGCTTATCGGGTTCGCTGCCAATGCATGCTCTCTACCCTTAAGCTGGCCCCTCTGGCTGTTCAACAATCCGTTCATTCCTCGCTTGCTGACTCCCTATCACATTCCCTACAGCAGCTGCTCCAAACTTCCTGCCCTCTCCTCAAGCCCCCAGCCCCAGCCCTCCCCCTCATTCTCAGGAGATGACTTCACCTCCTTCATTACTGAGAAGATTGACGCCAACTGACAGGAGCTTCTTTGACTTCCATTGGAGCCATCTCCACATAACCATCTAAAAAGCTTCCGGCTCTCAGGAAGACATGCTCCTTCACCTCGCCAAGATTAAGCTCTCCACCAGTGTGCTTGATCCTAGCCACAGCTTTAATGATATTCTTTTAATTATTTATTTTTATTTATTTATTTTTAGGGGGGAGGTAATTAGGTTCACTTATTTTATTTATTTTTGGAAGAGGTGCTGGGGATTGGACCCAGGACCTTGTGTATGCTAAGCATGCGCTCTACCACTTGAGCTATACCCTCCCTGCTTAATGATATTAATAATAACAGCAGCAAAAAATGTATTTAGTTCTCGATATGGACCGTACACTAGGATAAGTACTGATAAAACAACTCTGATTTTCAATGAAAAACTATGTTTTAATATGTATCATTTGTTTTCTCTCTCTCTTTTTTTTTTGGTAAGCTTAAAAACCCATTATAAACAAACTTATGGTTACCAGGGATGTGAAGGGAGTGGGGAGGGATAAATTGGGAGTTCAGGATTTGCAGATACTAAGTACTATATATAAAATAGATAAGCAACAAGGTCCCACTGTATCACACAGGAAGCTATACTTAATATCTTGTAATGGCCTATAATGAAAAAGAATATGAAAAGAAATATATATGTATAAATGAGTCACTATGCTGTGCACCAGAAATTAACACAACATTGTAAATTGATTATACTTCAATAAATACGCATTAATTCTTTTTACAAAATTATTGCTCTAGGCATGTGTTATCTAATTTAATCTTCATGGCCAGATTGTAGTGTCAAACCACTTTTTAAAAAACATATAAAAGGACTGGGGATCAGAAAGGTTAAGCAACATAATCTTGAGTCATTGAGCTAGTAAGTGATGAAGCTAGGATTTAAGCTAAGATCTAAATCCAGAGCCCTCTCTTTCCTTCTTTCCTTCTTTCCTTCTTTCCTCTCCCTCCCCTTCTCCCTCTTGCTTTTCCTCTCTTTCCTTGAAGTTCAGAGGGTTCTCCTAATCCTACTCCTCAGTTCATGGCCAGTTATCCTTGGTCAAAATATAAAGCAACTATAGGAAAAAGTAAATAAAGGTGAAGAGAGACACACTAAAGGAAGATATGAAGGATCTTGCCAGACTAAGGAGTCTGAACTTCATCCTGTAGGCAGTGATTCTCAAAATTTAGTCAGCCCTCTGTAGGGTGCTTGTTAATAGGGCAGATTTCTGGGCTCTACCCTCAGACCTACTATATCAGTAACTCTGGGGATAAGCTAAAATAGAAGACCAGCTAGGAGGCTATGATAAGTATTCCAGAGGAGATGGCAGTGGCCGGGACTACAGTGGTGGCTGTGGAGGTGGAGAGACATAGACAGATTTTCTTTTTATTGTGGCAAAATACACTTAACATAAATTTACCCTTTAAACCATTTTAAAGTGTATAATTCAATGGTATTTAATACCTTCATGTGGTGTGCAACCACTACTACTATCATGCTCAGAACATTTTTATCACTCAGATTGGAGAATTTGAAAACGTAGAACTCACAGGGCCATGTAATGGATGGAATAGCGATGGTGAGTGAGAGGGATGGGTCAAGTTTGTTTGGTCTGGATGGCATACTGATCAGGATAATGGCAATCTCTAACATAGGTAGAAATGAAGGAAATATGAAGGCAATTATAGACATGTTGAGTTTCTTAGAAACCTTCAGAAGCAGATATGAAGCAACCAGTTGGAGTGGACCTGGAGTACAGGTAAAAGTTAGAGCCTGGGGATCCAGACTATATAATAGCAAACACATGAGGCTCATTACTTGCCAGACACTGGTCCAAGTGCTCTATATACATGATCTCAATTCACCCTTATGTTACAGATGAGCAAACAGAGGTACAGAGTAACTTACCAAAGTGATACTTGCATGTGATAGGGAGGGGGGGATTGGAACTCAAGCAGACTGGTTTTAGGGTCACTACTCATACCCATTATGTTGTGCTGCCTCTCACAGAGGCCATTTCATCTGCATAGGGGTAATGCTTGAATCTAGGGGAGTAGGGACAAGGCTGAGGGCAGAACCTTAAGGAAAATCTATGTCTATGTGGGGAGGAAGGCATATGAGGAATCCATGGAAGAAGACAAAGAAGAGATAGGAAAGTAACATGAAAATGGGGCCAAAGGAGAGG